>NC_072487.1:11580000-11880000 GCF_027574615.1 Eptesicus fuscus | reverse complement strand
TTACCTTCTATAATTGAAACTTTGTAGCTTGAGTGGAGGCTTAGGCCTGGCAAGGGCAGGTGGAAAGCTTGGATTCCTCTGTTACCTAGGAAACCTTGCTATCTGTGGTTTGGGTTAATTTGCATACTCGCTCTGATTGGATGGTGGGTGTGGCTTGTGGGCGTGGCTTGTGGGTGTGTCGGAGGTATGGTCAATTTGCATATTTGTCTATTATTAGATAGGATAAGTACTAGGGATGTAATGTACACATGATAACAATAGTTAATACTACAACTTTTATTTGTCAATTATTCCTCACTGAAACCAGAAAAAAATTTTTAAAGAAAATAAAGGGTTATCGTATATTCATACAATAAAATACTACTCAGCAATTAAAATGAACTATGACCCTGGCCAGTGTGGCTTAGTTGGTTGGAGCGGTGGTCTGGTGCATCAAGGGGTGGCAGGTTCAATTCCCAGTTGTGGAGCATGCAGGAGGCGACAGATCAATGTTTCTCTCTCTCCCTTTCTAAAAACTTTAATTAAAAAATTTAAAACAAAATGAACTATTGATATCTGCAAAAATGTAGTACTGAGTAAGGAAACTGACATAAAAGAATACATGCTTCATTATCGCATTTATAGTAAACTCTAGAGATTAATAATATAACCTATAATGGAAGAATGCAGGTAAGTCAGAGGGTCAGAGATGGAAGTTGACAGGTAAGGGGCACAAGGAATTTTTGGGGATGATGGAAATATTCTATCTTGATTGCAGTGGTGGTTCCATAGTTGTACACATTTCTTAACACTCATTGATCTGTACCATTAAAATGTGTGCAATATATTGTACATGAATTATATATCAATAAAGTTGATTTTAATTAAAAGAAAAAAATATTTACTATTTGTCAAAACAAAATATAACCACTGTTAAAAGCTAAGTGGTCTTTATGGTGTATCACTGAACTGATATATCTAAGTGGACAGTTTTATATATATGGCGATATTAAATTACATACATAATTTCTAAATCAAGCTTTACTTTTAATTGCTTTTAAGATTATCAAAGTGATCTTATACATTAAGAAACATCTGTTTTTTTATGTACTACTTGTTGAGTTAAAAAATGTAGGTCTTTGTACTTTCATTCTCCAAAAAGTTAAGTAGTAGATACTTTATATACCATGTCTTATGTAATTTAATTCTTATAGTAATCTGTGATTTGGCCTATTATTAAGATGCAAAACCAAATTATTTGTCCCAACTTACATTCTTGATATGGTTGCTAGAATAGAAAATTATGGTGTATCACTTAACTGATATATTTGAGTGGAGAGTTTTAATACAGATCATGAAAACTTTTAGATGGTGCATCAAGTAACTCTTTATCAACCTTTGCCTATTGAACTCTAGTGGGACAGAAATAATGATCAGTGTTGACCTATGTAGACCTTCTTTAAATAGGTGGAGATAATCAGTTTGATCTCATAAGCTGTCACTTATTCAAATTTGACCAAATTGTTCCTCTTAAGATGACTGTTCTCTGTGCAGTTACTGGAACTATGTAATATTCTCAATTCAGGACTTTCATGTTGATTTTGAAGTTTGAAGATCACTTGAGGCAACCAAAATATGCCTGCCAGTAAATGAGAGCTAGTCTAGCTCTTTTATCTCTTGATCAGGGTAAATTTGGGGGATGCACCTTTCAGTGGAATGGATGGGACCTTATTTTTTTCCAATTAGTTTATGTATTTATGTTATTGCTAAATGAGATAAAGATCAACATCAATTGTATTTCTACTTCATGTCTGGGAAGTACTATTTACTGAAAAGTAAATAGAAGTGGAAGGAGTTTTGTTATAGCAATGTCACTTTGAAATCCTTTTGAGAGACATGACAAAAATCACATAATGATTAATCATCAAAAACACTCTTCATGAACAGCTGTCAACTGATAAGTTTTTCAGTCAGTCTAGTTGAAGGGAAAGAATTGGAAACTCCTTGACTTACAAGAGAATTTTTGAAAATCAAGTCAGTAGAGTCATTCATTTTTTTGACACTAATACCAATATCTAAATCATTAATTTGTTTGACATCCTGAAGTGTGTTACAATTGGGGCAATAGAACAATAAATTAGAGACGGTGAGAGGCAAATCTTTACCAAATTTTTTGAGTTCAAGTTTCTGTGTAAAATTTCCCTTAATGGTTATTGGAAGATATACATGAATTATGCATCTTTCCTAGTAACGATAAAACCTCTAAATGACTGGTAGCTATTAGATAATGAACCTGATATATGTGGGGAACCTTATCTAAGGGTGAGTGGGACAGAGATTGGATTTTTTAAGAGCAAAGACTAAATATAAAACAGGTAGAAATCACTATCAAGATTTTGGTATATGTTACATTTTGAAATAGAATTTCATCCAGTGGTAACATCCACTCTTTTGGGGGAGAAGACTGACAAAAGCTTAATCGGTATCAGGAGTCCAGAAACATGGGCTTAGCTTAACAAAAAACTCTAATTTCTGGCAGGGACAGGGTACAGGGAAGAAAACTGAGCCGGAAACTCAGTTTTAGAGGTGGGACCAACATAGAAACATAGTGTGAAGATTTAAGGGGTAGCTATAGACGGGTGTGTAAAGCCAGTTTTCATCCTCTCCCTAGACACATGAACTCATATAAGCATGCAATAAAAAGCCTAGAGGGGGAAGTCAAATGACTATCATCTTTGCTGCTAATGCCTATGTGTGTGGGGGGTATTTCTAGAATGATGAGGAAGCTTTTGAGGCAAGATATGGACTAATTAAAGTATACATCCTGGTGAATGGAGTATGCTCGCATTCAGACTTCTTTGTCAGGCAAGCCCATAGCAATACATTTAATTCTGTTAATGGTGATCAGCTTCCTAATAAACTTTTTGTCTTGCTCAGAATTGGCTTCAATACCTGCACAGGAGGAGGGTCAATGAAGTAAAAGAACTTCCTTAGTTATGTTCTACATCCCTTCAGTAGGGAGCAGTATAGTATAGTATACGTTATTGTTATCCCTAGTTGCTCTGATTTCAAGGTTACAAATAGACGACAGACTGGTCAAAGGCTGTCACTGATTGTATTTTTTTTTTAGGGCTGCCTTAACAAAGTAATAATAACTGGGTGTCTTAAACAACAAAATTTTGTTTTCTCACAGTTCTAGATGCTTGAACTCCAAAATCAAAGCATCAGCTGGATTTGTTACTTCTGAAGGTTGTGAGGAGAGAATCTGTTCCATGCCCCTCTCCTAGCATCTTATAGCCTCAGGCCTCCGTCAGCTGGTAGATGGCATTTCCCTGTGTCTTCACTTCATTTTCCTTCTGTACACATCTCTCTCTGTCCAAATTGTCCCTTTCTGTTAGGATTGGGGCCCATCCTAATAACCTCATCTTAACTTGATCGTCACCTCTATAAAGACCCTATTTCCATAGTCACAGGTCCTGGGGGAGAGGAATTTATCATGTTTGGGGAGGACACAATTCAACCTGTAACGTTGCTATATCCTTAAGTAAGAGATAATTCTTAGAGCCATAAAAACACCCATGAATTTCCATAGAGAGTGGAATAACACTGTTTAGGACTCAGAAGCTTTTGTTTAAGCCCGACATTTGTCATATCCTGGTTGTAAGACCCCAGGAAATTCTTCAGCAGTCTAAATCTCATTTTTCTGATCTCTATGTTGGGAGTAACACTTAACTAAAAAGTATTGTAATAAATGACAAATATAGGTAATAGTGATTTGTAAACTGTGTTATACAGATACAATCTATAATTATACATATTATTAATTTATTTTGTATTCTCTTAGGTCATTCCAAGCGCTAAGGAAAGAAAGTTGAAAGCTCTCAAGTACTTAAAAGACAAGTAGAAGCAGGGACCATTATATAATTCGTTCTTGAATTAGCGATGAATTTCATTATAAGCATTAACATGTTATCATAAACATTTTAAAATCCATTGCATGTTTCACAGTTTCATACATGGCATAATTTTCTTTGCGAAAGTGAGGAATATTGAGAGGCAAAACAACTTTAAAAATGTTTGCAGTTCCTTGGAAGAAAAACATTGTGTTGAACTCCCCTAGGGGGAAATAGACTGCGTTAAAGAATATATATACTGATTTCCCCGTCTAAACAATGATGATATAAGACTGCAGGGTCAGACCGGCTTCTAACTGCAATGTGTTAAACTTCTAGGGTTTGCTAAATGAATTTCCTCAGCCTTTTATTCTCCATGTTTGGTAAAGGTTTGGGGGCTGACCGATTGCTATTATGACCACTGTGGACACTGAAAAATGACAGGAGAAACAGCCACTGAGAGGAAAGACAAATAGCTTTCCAGGAGAGAGAGCTTCATGCACGGGGTCAGTAGCCCTTATTCAGCCACTTGAATCTCAACTGTGTGTGGTCAGTGCCTGGATTTGGCAGAATCAGTACAGACGTTACCTTTGAATTCCCTTCTATTTCTTTCCTCTCTCTCATCCTCTCTTCCACTGATCCTCATTTGATTTCCCCCTGCTCTAGGCACCAAACAGATAGAAACAAACAAACAAACAAAATGAGCACAGCTCCTTGCCTGGTTTCTGTACCGTGTAACTTTATCAGCATGGTCTCTGTCCTTTAAGTAGACAGTAGAGCAAATAGCCATATGCAAGATTATAACTGCTGACTGTACTAACTAATTGGCATTCAGTAACTATTTAATGGGTAAACACTATGCCAGGTACTATCCTAAGTCCAGAGGGTAGAGCCAGAAAGTAGACAAAACCCTCCAAGAGATTAGTCTCTAGAAGGAGAGTGCACTAAGCTGGCAGTTATATGTTTAAATTGCAATGATGAAGGATGTGCAGGTGCAGTGGGGGTCCAGAGGAGGGTACTTTACCGAGGCGGGAGTTGGGTGTGACAGTGGGTAAGAAAGATGTCCTAAGGCAGTGGTCGGCAAACTCATTAGTCAACAGAGTCAAATATCAACAGTACAATGATTGGAATTTCTTTTGAGAGCCAAATTTTTTAAACTTAAACTTCTTCTAACGCCACTTCTTCAAAATAGACTCGCCCAGGCTGTGGTATTTTGTGGAAGAGCCACACTCAAGAGGCCAAAGAGCCGCATGTGGCTCGCAAGCCGAAGTTTGCCGACCACGGTCCTAAGGAAGCATTTTTCACTTTCACAGTGAATTGTATTATTGTCCTCGTTATAATAAAGGAGGACAGGAGGTTTCAGTTTTAAGCTGCTACTGATAAGAAATATTAGGTCTTAATTTAGTTAAACCTTGGACACGTTCCTAAGGGAACTGCAACTTCGCTCTTTCAATCTGTGTATCTCAGCCGTCAAGTTGAGGTTTAGCCTGTGTGGGAAATGCTGGTATTCTGAATGGCTGGGGTCTTTTTATAGAGTTGTCATACTTCTCTTGACTCAAACTTCCACCTAAGAAAATTTTTCAACAGAGAGCCTACCAAAACCACACTAACTCCATCCCTTGAAAGTACACAGGAAGTAAAGTATGAGACAGATCATCTATTGAAATCTATGAGAAATCAATAAATGTAGCAAGGAATATTGACCCTCAGAAACCCAAAGTTCCATAGCACATCTTGATCATACATGGTTTGAAGCCTAATGTGATTTGCTGTTCCTGATAGAGAAATTGTTTTCATAGCAGTCTTTCATCAGCAGGGGGACCCCAGTACTCCCTTAGGCTGGGAGGACCCCTCCTCTGTGATTGTCAACACTGGGTCTGCCTCTCTTCGGCCATAGTCTGTGTCATATTTGGGTGTTGTGGCAAATTATACCTTTCCTTATGCTAGAGCTACTGTAATGATATGCTGTGCTATTGGGTGAGGTCAGCCCTCAAGTGGTTTTCTCTGCAATGGATTGTTGGTAGTAACTTCTCTTGCCCAGACTTCTTGAAAGTACAGCAGGGAGATGTCTTGGTAGAAGGAATTCACAGTGGCCAGTGCTATTTACTTATCTTTCCTCACTTAACTCAGAATGCCACTTTTATATGAAGAAACAGGCATATACATCTGATCTAATTCTCATTGATTGGTCTGTTTTTAAACCAGTACATTGTTTGAAATATTGTGGTTATAGAATATGCACATTTTCAAATTTCTAATACATTCAAGTTGTTTGTCAAAGGGGATATCCATTTACATTTCCACAATTGCATGTGCAAACTCCTGTTTCTCTACATTTTCCAGAGCAATTATCAGATTTTTTTTTGTTATTGTCAACCTGATGGGTGAAAAGTGACATTCATTATTTTAATTTCAATGTCCTTTATTACTAGTGAGGGAATAGCTTTTTATCTGTTTATTTTTCAATCATATTTCATCTTTTGTGATTTGTCTTTCACATTCTGACCTTTTAAGAAACAAATTTATCTTATTTGCTTTAAAGAATTACTATATATATATATATATATATATATATATATATATATATATTTATTATAATACTTTATATTTTAAATGTATTATAAATATCATCTGCCAGTTTATGGTTTGCCTTTTAACTTTCTTTATGGACCTTTTATGAGGGCAATATTTTTAGTTTTAATATGGTCAAATTCCTTCAATATGTGTGTTTTTTGTGTGTCTTGTTTAATTAAATCCTCCCAAAGATATTCTCCTAAATTTTCTTCTAATTCTAAAGTCAGTTTTTTTCTTGGCTAGATTTTATTTTTAAGTATGGTTCAAGATTAGATATATTGTAAGCTTGAAAATACTCTAATGAGACCTTTGTACATGTACACAAGAAATCATGGACTCAATGTTGTAAGAAAAGCAATATTTTAACAGCAAAATAACAACCTAAATACCAAAATAGAATGAAAAATGATGTGTGATAAATTCATATGATGGAATAGTATACAGAAATTTTAAGGGAAAATATATTAATGCATATAGACTTAAAAATAATAGGGTAAAAGTAGTAGGTTGAAGAAAAGCACGCTATGTATGATACTTTTATATTATTTTCAATATTACATATATAAGCAACACTATGTATTATTACATGGATACATATTTACATAAGATATTATTAAATGGCCTGGAAAACTACATGTAAAATTCATGACGGCAAAGACATGACTATAAACGGCCAAGAAGCTTAATGGACCCCATGCAGGATGAACTGAAAGAGACCTACACTGAGGTACATTATAATGAAACTGTTGAAAGCCTAGGACAAAGAAAGAATCTTGAAAGCAGTGAGAGAGCAGTAGCTCTTTACATGCAGGATATCCTCAATTAGATTATCAGCAGATTTCTCATCAGAAACTTTGGAGGCCAGAAGGCAGTGGGCTGACATATTCAAAGTGTTGAAAAAAAGATCATTCCATCAAAAATCCTAGATCTGGAGAAACTGATTTTGGTAAGTGAGGGAGAAATTTAGACATTCCCAGATAACCAAAAGCCGAGGGTGTTCATCACTACTAGAGCTGTCCTGCAATAAATACTAAAAGTACTACAAGTTGAAATACAAAGACTAAACAGTAACTCAAAGCCAAATGAAAAAATAAAGAACTCTGTAAAGGGAAATACATAATGATAAAAGCTAGTATTATTGTAACTTTGGTTTGTAGCTCTGCATTTGTTTTCTATATAATTTAAAAGAATACATAAAAGCAATTATTGGTATATGTTTTTAGACATAATAGTGTATAAAGATGTCATTTTGTGGCATAAGTAACTGAAAGGGGATGGGCACAGCGTTGTAGAGAAGCAGAATGTTATATGCTACTAAACTTCAGCTGGTACACATTCAACTTAGAGTGTTATAACTTTAGGGTGTTAAATGTAATCCCCATGGTAACCACAGAGAAAATGTCTGTAATATATACACAAAAGGAAATGAGAAAAGAATTAAAATGTTTTCCTGCAGAAAACCAACTAAACATAAAAGAAGACAGTAGTATAGGAAATGAGGGACAAAAATAAAGCTATAAAGCATATAAAAAAGTGACAGAAGTCTATCCTTATCAATAATTACTTTAAACGTAAATAGATGAAACTCTCTAATCAAAAGCAAAGATTGATAAGATAATTAAGATAGCATGGTCAACTATACACTGTCTACAAGAGACTCACTTTAGATCCAGAAACACAAATACATTGAAAGTGAGAGGACATAAAAAGCAATCTCATGCAAATAGTAACCAGAAATAAAACAACCAGAAATGGCTATACTATTATCAAACAAAATAGACGTTAAGTCAAAAGCCTACAAACCAAAAGGTTATAAGGAACAAAGAAGAACATTATCTATTACAATTTCAGGAACCAGAAAAAGGACAAAATAAGCCCAAAGCTAGCAGAAAGGAGGACATAATAAACATTAGTTCAGATATAAGTGAAATTAGACTAGAAAAACAAGAGAGAAAATCAATGAAACTAAAAGTTGGGTCTTCAAAAAGATCAACAAAATTGACAAACACATAGCTGGATGGATTAAGAAAAAGAGAGAGAAGCCTCAAATTACTAAAACCAGAAATGAAAGTGGAGGCCAGCAGCCAGCCAGGTCTGTGCCGGTTGCCCTGGCCTGTGACCTGTCCCTGTGCTTGTCAGGCCGGCGGGAGGCAGGGTGCAGACATCAAGCCTGCCTCTGCTGCCCAGCTGCTCCTGCTCGGGCCAGCCCTCCTCTGCAACACACGCCTCTGCCCTGGTCCTCAACCCTTGAACCAAGTGCTGGTCCAAGAGAGTGACCAAAGCACTACGGAGGCCACTGGCGTCTGGAGGTTCTGGCCTGGATGCCATTGAGAGGGGCTGTGCTGTGTGACAGCACCGTGACAACGCTGTGGGCTTTGGAGGAATCCTGATGAATTTGGAAAACCCGTGAGGGGGAAATGTGCCACCACTGGCACACATCTCTGCATGGCATAAAATTCAAAATACGTGGTCGAATAGGAGATTGGCCAGTCCCTGGAGTTGGGGCCTCTACTGATGATGCTGAGGCAGCCTTAGCCACCAGGAAGGGTGATATATTGATACACTTCCTGCCAAACTGTTACTGCCTGTGGGGCTCGTGGGTTCCCCAAGACAGAAATCAAGAGGTAACCCAGGAGAAATTTCCAGACAGATTTTATTAAGCTTTTTATTAAGGGAGGCAGCAAGGAGGAAATGAAGGTCCTCTGAACTGTCTCAGGGGCTGGCTTTGCTTGGCTCTTTTATAAGCTGCGGGGGGGGCGGGGGGGACAAAGTGGACTTTTTTGGGGGAAAAAAGTAGTGGGCTTGTGGAATTTTCTATGTCGGGGTAGGAGAAGCAAGTGTAGATAAGACATTTTTTTTTTTTTTTTCAAAGGGAGTGGAGGGACAGCTGCATTCTTGTGCTGAGCTTATTTGGTGTGCTTTTGGCCATTTGGTATCCCTGAGATCCTGGTGAGGGGTGGCAGGATGGGGCCAGTTCTGTGTTTATTTTTTATCTGGTGTCCTTGGGATCCTGGGCCCAGGTCCTATGCTGTCTCAGGAGAATATATGAGAAGAGAAGAAGCTTCCGTTGTGGCTTGCCAAAAAGTGATTTCAACATTCAGAAGTATTTTTTAAGCTTCCTTGGGGCTGTTATCTGTGCCAGTGTGACTGGAAATTATGGTGCGACTTCCAACAAATTTCCAACATAATTTCATAGTTTATAATTGTCTAAAAAATAGCCAACTGAGGAAAAAAGTTGCATGTAATCCGTCTTTTCTGTCAGCATCTATGTAAAAAGCCAATTAAAGGAAACGTAGGAAAATTAGACTTCATTGAAATTAAAAACTTTTGCCCATCAAAAGACACTATCGATAGAGTGAAAAGGCAACCCACAAAATGGAATAAATATTTGCAAATTATATATCTTACTAGGGGCCCAGTGCATGAATTTGTGCACCTTGAAAGGAACTGTGGGCAGCGAGGCTGAGGTGGGCACAGGGGCGGGTCTCAGCCCATCCTCTGTGCCCCTGCCTGGCCCCTCCCGCTGTGGCCCCTGGTCCCGTCTGCCTGCAGCCCCATTCCCACTGCCGCTGCTTCCACACACTAATGGCACTGGCCCCACTCGCACCCGCTGAGTCTATTTGCATATTAGCCTTTTATTATATAGGATAAGAGATTAATATCCAGAATATATAGAGAATTTCTAAAATTTCAACAACAAAAACAGACAGGCTCCGAGGAACATCACAGTCAGCACCTCAAAGCATGCTGATTAGAAGTGCACCTCGAGGCAGCAGCTTCTGAAGTGTGCAGTGACAACCTCAGGGAAAGCTGGGGGACCTGCATTTTTGCCCTCCTCCCTGTGCTGAGCCCTGGGGAGGGGGATTGGCAAGTGCTCAAGTGCCCATTAGCAACTGCTTCTTTGTTTGCTATCATCCCACCAGACTCCTGAATGCATGCTCCATGGGCTTTCAGGGTGAGGTGATTTGAGGTCCCATCCCTTAAAAACCGGGGTGACATGTGCCACTTCCAGGAGGAGTTTCTAATTATCCGTGGGAAATTCTACAAAGTGTTCTTTTCCCTTTGGATTGGCTAGTGGGTTGGTAACACTCAACAAGGTGACTCCTCCATCAGACCGGTGCCTCGAGGGTGCAAGAGTTTCCCTGCAGACGCATGAAGACATGTAGTATAAGACATGAACCTTTGCTTTTCAAGCCACTAGGGGTTGGGAGAGTTCGACTGCAGCATAATCTAGCCTTTCATGACTAATATCCATGCAGTGTTATATTTCATACCTCTTGACACCATTTCTATCAGGTCACAGAATTTACTAATTATTGCAGGTGCTCAGCCTCTACTACTCTTGCCTCAGGCTCAGCCTCTAAAATACAGGAACTCTGCTCAGACTACACGGCAACCTCCTAATGAATCCTATTGCACAAATGTATACAGATGTGCCAAATGCCGGCTGGGTGAGAGAGACTGACATTGCCCTGTGACAGGGGTGGGTGGTCCCACCCGAGGGCTGTATAAGGCCGGCAGCATCACTTGGTGTGGCCCCGCCAAGGCATTAGGGTGAGTTAATTAATTGTTTTGACCAAATAATAGTGGGGTAATTTTTAAGTTGTTGTTTTTGTATGGCCTGAGAATTATAATATCCAAATGGCCCTGGGCAGAAAAAAGGTTCCGCACCCCTGCCCTATAAAATAATGCTGTCTTTAAAACCCCATAGCTTTGATTACATATGTTTTTTAGGTCTTGACGAGGTGTAAGTGATAAGAGAAAAATGGGTGTTTTCTGGAAGATCCTCCAAATCCTTAGAAAACCTTTCATCTACTGTTATTCTCTGCCTTACACTAACAAATGAACCTTGGCTCTATAGCCACGGGTTGTGGCTACCTGGTAGCAACAAAAAAGTGGATTACATGCATACATCGCGTACTGTGAACAACATTGAAAGACCATTTAATCTTTTTAAAATATATATATTTGTATTGATTTCAGAAAGGAAGGGAGAGGAAGACAGAGATAGAAACACCAGTGATGAGAAAGAATCATCAGTGGGCTGATTCCTGGATGCCCCCTATTGGGGATCAAGCCCACAACTCAGGCATGTGCCCTGACCAGGAATTGAACTGTGACCTCCTGGTTTATAGGTTGATGCTCAACCACTGAGACACACTCGCTGGGCCATTTAATTTTTGTATCTATAAAACCTAGCAATGATTTATTACCAAGCTATCTCTGCTACTTCTTGAGACATTCTAGAGCACTGGAAAATCATTGTATCCATTAGTGGCATATATAATGGTGTCATTATTAAGGTACTGGGGTGATTGCTTCTATTGGGAGGAAAAAGTCTTGCATTCCACAGAGCCGATGCTTCCAACAAATATGACCTTGATAGAGAAAATTCTAGAGTGCAGTGAATACTTCAAGGGGTTAAGAATTTTCACAGCAAATGGAGGAAAAGGGACTAAGACTAGTAAGGAAAGGGAAAGAAAAATGGCTAATGCAGAGTGCATGTGGTTTCATGGAATGGTTTTTAATAAAGGAAAAAGCAATTGGAACCTTCCTTTATGTAACCACCATTTAAAAGTGAAACATGAACACTATATTAGTCATGGTGCTCCAGAGAAATAAAATCAATAGGATTGATGTAGATATAGATAATAGACATAGAGAGTAGATGTAGATAGAGATTTATTTATTATTTATTTTTTATCACTGTTTATCCCCTCTTCACCTCCACCTACCTCCCTCTCCTCACAATCACCACACTGTTGTCCATGTCCATAAGTTCTCTTTTTTTTCTTCATTTTTGCTCAATCCCCTTCCAGCCCCCCATCAACCTCCTCCTTCTCCCCCACACCCCACCCCAGAGGCTCTCTATCTATGAGTCTGTCTCTGTTTTGCTTGGTAGTTCAGTTTGTTCATTAAATTCCACGTATGAGTGAAATCATATGGTACTTGTCTTTTTCTGATTGGCTCATTTCACTGGCTAGTGTGACTCATTTGATTGAGTGTCATCCAGGTCGGGCTCACCCAGGTTTCAGGCTCCCCAGTAGGAAGTGTGCAGAAGGCAGCCAATGGATGTTCAGCTCTCACATTGTTGTTTCTCTCTCTTACTCTCTCCCTCCCTCTATCTAAAAATCAATAAAAAGTTATTTTGAAAAAGGTAGGAGATTTATTTATGGAATTGGCTTATGAGATTTTGTAAGCTGAGATAAGCCATGGTGTCCCTTTGCTGTTGACAGCTGGAGAACTAGGAAAGCCAGTGGTATAATTCTGTCTGAGTTCAGAGGTCTAAAGACCAGGAGCTGATTGATGTCACTCCCTGTGAAGGTGTGAGGGATGGGGCAGGCCATTGGTATAAATCTCAGAGTCTAATGGCCTGAAAACCAGGAGCCCTGATGTCCAAGGGCAAGAGAAGATGGACATTTTAGCTCAAGAACAAGAACTGACTCTTCCTATGCCTGTGAGTCCTCAAGGGATTGGATGATACCTGCTCATGTAAGGAAGGCAGATTTAAAAAATATATATATTTTTATTGATTTCAGAGAGGAAGGAAGATGGAGAGAGAAATAGAAACATCAATGATGAAAGAGAATCATTGATTGGCTACCTCCTGCATGCTCCCCACTGGGGGTTGAGCCCTCAACCCAGGGATCTGCCCTTGACTGGAATCAAACCTGGGACCCTTTAGTCCGCAGGTCAATGCTCTATCCATTGAGCCAAACTGGCTAGGGCAGGAAGGCAGATCTTTACTCACTCTATAGGGTCCAATGCTAATCTCTTCCAGAAACACCCTAACAGACCTCCAGAAGTAACATTTTACTAGCTCTGTGGGCATCCTTTAGCCCAGCCCAGTTGACACATAAAATTAACCATCACAAATAATGTCCTTTAAAATTTTAATCATGAGATTCATTTCTATGGGGTTGCCATTTTTTCCTCTTTTAGTATTAATATTAGTGTCTCCTCCATTGACTCCTACAGTTGAGAGTATACCTTCAGGAGTCTCAGTTAACTCTTCTCATCTTGCTTTCCATCCAAGAATTTGGTTCACATATCTTATGATAATCTAAAGAATTTTTCCACAGTTGCCTTTTATTCATGATGTATTTCTAATTTTTACCTATTCCATTTGAGAATAAATGATTTTTATACACTCGTATCTTCCACTTTATTTTTAATTGTTTACCATTATGAATAAAATAAACTGCTCTTTGGGCACACAACTGACCTTAGTGGTGACCTTATGTTTCTCTTGGGGGAGAGTGATGGGAAAATTTTCTGACAAATTCTACTATCATTGCTTTTTTTTTTTTTTTTTTAATTATACAAATCACAACTATCCCATTTTAGGAACAATGATTTGTTACTCATTATTTGAAAAGATTAAAACTGATTTGGGCAAATAATGAAGTTAAGCTTTTTATCTCTCCATTATTTTTACTATTTTAAAACTAGGATTCTACAATAATCAATCTTATTAGAGTGTGAAAGGAGGTTTGATACGTTCTAATCTATTTCCTTCATGTAGTTGGTAGCTGCTATTTTCCCCTGCAGTAATATCTGTTTGCATTTTTTTTCTCCTGAGGGCACCATGGACTTCTTTTGAATTGTGTTTGGTGAGAATATGATTCAGACTCAAGCCAACGTGGACATGTATTGGTTTAGGAGTTGCCATTAGCTCAGCTCATGTCAATTAAAGCTCATGAAAATCAACTCTAGGACTTTTGCCGATACTATTGAGAAACACATGTTTTTCAGTTACTGTTACCCAGCAGATAAAATATAAACCCGAGCTTTCCAAGGTCTTCTTTGTCTTCTCTTGGACATACCACTGAGGCCCTTGAGGAGGGCCTCTCTGAGAATGAAGCCAATAGTCAGGAGCACTGAGTGAAGGGCTGAGGAGAGACTGTTGACTATTATAATTCTTAAGCACCTAGATTCAGCTTTTCCTGAGGCCTGCTACATGGAAATTTTGATGATGTGAAATAATAAATTCAAGTTTTTGTTTTTTTTACTTCATGTATTTTGAGTTGGTTTTCTTTCACCTTGGCTTCTTTGTATAAATAGTAAAGTTTTAACACTAGGCCTTTCTGTCACAATAGGCCTAATGTAAAAACTTGACTATTTATGCAAAGAAGCCAAGACACAGAAAAGTATTGTGATTTTCTTCAGGTTCACGACCTTGGGTCAGAATCTAAATCTGCACATTTCTAATGCAGAGTTCTTTGCATCTCATGCCCTTCCTCTTTAGAAGGGGGCTGTTAACAGCCTGCAATCTGGGGAGGTGACGGTTTTCCATCTTGCTATATATCCATTTGGTGTCCAACGACTGTGTTAACCGCCTTGTGTCACACAGAGAAAGAAGTCCCCAATCAGTCATGATCCTGACACAGAAGGCAATGGAATGGGGAGATTCAGAAAGGATAAAGAGGTGTACTTTATTTCTGGATGTTGTCTTTTCAGAAATAATAAAAGGTTGAGTTTTGATAAGATGCCCTGTAAATAATTTTGAGGTGGAATATATAGAACACTCACTTTGCCAAGTCTACGGCATCTATTATTAAATGGAAGAAATGCCCATGAAAGTGAATTTTAATCTTTCTTCTAATGTGAAAACTTTAAAAACATTCCCTTAGAAGTTCCAAAGAAAGGGAAATCTGTATGACTTATTTTTAAAAAATGCATTTGTATTGATTTCAGAGCGAAAGAAAGAGGGGGGAGGGGAGAGAGAGAGAGAAACATCAGTGATGAGAGAGAATCATTGATTGGCTGCCTCCTGCCCTCCCCACACTGGGGACTGAGTCTACAACCTGGGCATGTGCCCTGACCAGGAATTGAACTGTGACCTCCTGGTTTATAGGTCGATGCTCAACCACTAAGCCAAAGTCTGTATGACTTACTTTGATGAGAATCTGACCATTACATTTAATGATCTGATTCTAAATTTAGGAAAACAGAAGGTGTTATCCTCCAGGCAAAAGGCATATGAAGCATAATTCAAACATGAGTCTTTGGTTTCCCAGCATGGCCCTATTCTTATGTGAATAAAGATTTAGTAGTTTCAGTCAACATTAGGTCAAGTTAAGAAGAAAAGCATTCAGTCTGTGGTACCTGAAAAAGGGGGTCTTGACTTGAAAGATTCTTGTGGTTGCATTTCTGATCTATCAGAATTATTGGGGGCACTCTGAATATTGAGGTGAATTTGCCTTTTACAGTGCTTGTAAACAAAGTTCGCACAACCAACAGCAAAGGCAAGTGCAGTGTGGCATTTCCTGCTGCCTTCTGCCTTCATAGCATCATAACCTTCAAGGTGCATAAAATGCCACCATGCTTGCCCTAGCTGGTTTGGCTCAGTGGATAGAGTGTCAGCCTGTGGACTGAAGGGTCCCAGGTTTGATTCTGGTCAAGGCACATGCCCAGGTTGTGGGCTTGATCACCAGTGGAGGTCGTGCAGGAGGCAGCTGATCAATGATTCTCTCTCATCATTGATGTTTCTATCTCTCTCTCCCTCTCCATTCCTCTCTGAAATCAATAATAACAATAATAATAAAAAAAGATGCCACCACTCTGAACAGACTTAATTGCCTGTGAATTCAGCAGAAGTGCTCCAAGCCAAAATAAAAATCAACAAAAACCAAACATACAAAACAAAAATTCTGATGTTAATTAAAAACTCCTATTTCCATTCTGTTTATGGTTAATGGAAGGAAAAAAAAAAAAGGTTTTCATTATAAGCATTTTCCTTATACATTTGTGAATATAGCTTTTGCTGTTTATTTCAAATGCCATCTAGAGTTTTTTAGAGATTGATGTTGGGTTTACCAATTGCTGGTTTTTTTTTTTTTGTTTTTTTTTAAAAACAGGTCTGAGGCTGTTCTATTTTGTTAGAATTTGGCTTTTATAAAAGCATGTTTTTTTTTTTTGTTTTTTGTTTTCCTTTCTGAACTCATGTGTAAGTCCTACCTTCTAAATTTGACATGACACTCAGGAGCTCTCAGCTGGCTGGTAACATTTGATGGGGGGAGGAGAAGACAATCTGTCATTCAGATCACTCAGACTTGCAGGCCTAGGCCTGCTGCAGGTGGGGCAGTTTGTTGAACTGAGGGTCACAGTTTAGGAGCTCAAAGTGAACTTTTCCTTTCCCGGTGGAACTCGGCACTCAAATGAAGGTTCTTGACATTTCTCCTGTTTCTGTATTCCCACTATCTTCCGAGTAGCATTTGGAATAAGAATTTGCTAGCTTTCAGATTGACCTAGGTCCCATTGACCTATTCAGACAGAGGGAGAAAAAAATGTGTCCATCAATTTTAGAGTCTGAGAGTCATGGAAACAAGTGCCCCTGACTTGGAGCCACTGCTTTCCCTGAGCTCCCTGAGCAGGGGGTGGGGGTAAAATTAGGAGGGTTATTTCTTTTTTCTTTTTTTTTAATATATTTTATTGATTTTTTTACAGAGAGGAAGGGAGAAGGATAGAGAGTTAGAAACATTGATGAGAGAGAAACATCAATTCAGCTGCCTCCTGCACAGCTCCTACTGGGGATGTGCCTACAACCAAGGTACATGCCCTTGACCGGAATCGAACCTGGGACTCTTCAGTCCACTGGCCGACACTCTATCCACTGAGCCAAACCGGCTAGGGCTAGGAGGGTTATTTCATGTCATTGGACCCAGTTACTTGGTTAGGATTAAGAATTGCTGATATCTCTCTCTCTCTCTCTCTCTCTCTCTCTGCTCTCTCTCTCTCTCTTTCTGCTTTATGATATGCAATGAAGGAATTTTGAGAGGGGACATCGCCAAGCTCTTAAAATACAACTTCAAAGGTACCATTTGCTGAATGGTCCCCAGTCAACCTGAACATCTGTGAACAATTTACTTATTCTCTAGGAAGTTCACACTGGTTCTCTAAAACCTTAAAAACACTCTGTAAAGATATTGGCATGCCCAGTTAAAGAGGTGGGAAACTGATGTACAGGAAGGATAGAGACCTTCTATGTCTGCCTTGGTGGATAAGCCATATCAGAAACCTCACTCATTTCACAGATGACAGGCAGCTAAAGAACTATCTTTTATATTTTGGTCCTTTTGAGAAGTGCAATCCCTAAAACACTCAGCATCAAACCCAAAACAGGACAAATGGAGCTGTTTCACAGGCCTTTGAGAGAGCCACCAGGCCGATTGATTTTTCCAAGACCTGGCAGGTAGGCTTGTTCACAGTGACACATCATTTTCCCAGAAAATGTTGATTCGAGAGATACTTTGGAGGGTGCAGGAGGCAAAGTGTGTGGCTCACAATGAAATCAGTTGATCATTCAGGCTCCAAAGGTTTAATGAGATCTTTGAAATGTCTTTCTTTGCTTTGGGCACAGTGTTGCTGAAAATTATCTTCAGCTGTTTGCTGATATATGCAGGTCTTTTTAATTCTGGGGAGCTGGCATCATAGTAAATTGGGAAACTGAATTGCTCTGGTGATTTAACATTTTGCCAACAGTTAGACACCTGCTTTCTCCCAACATTAGGACCACCTCTTCCTCTCTCCTCTGTCTTCTCTCTTTCTTGCACGTTTTCTCCTGGGATGTTCACAGGGAACAAGGACATTGGAAAGACAAAGTTTGCTTGATTTTGACAAGAAGGACACCTTGGCAAAATGTAGACTATATATTTTGTAGATGTTTCAGGGTCCAATTATAGACCAAGGAAAAGAAATATTTCAAGCAATGGAACAGGCTATCTGAGATGACTCTGAATTCTCCCATGGCTTGAAGTTCAGACCGAGTAAATGAAGCATAGCTGTTGACAACATGGATTTTGGAGACACACTGGTTTAAATTTCTCACAACGTGATTGTGAGTATTAAATAAATAAAGTAAATAAAGATTTTTGTAAACTGAAGCATAATAGGAATGTAACAAACTAATTATTAGCACCATTTATTGTAGATATTATAGAAAAAGTTTAAAGAATTTTATTTTAATTTAATGTTCTGCTCTTCTCTTATAAAAATTATTTTTTTATATTCATCTTCTTATCTCAAGGGGTCCCTTTAAGAACCCATGGTGATGCCATATTTTCACTTTGTTAATCAGAATATGATTTGAGTAGGAGTTAACACCTAAACTCTCAGAGTCAGAGGTGTCAAGAATTAAGTGAGATGTTAAGAACATGTTGTATTTGTGTAGCACTTTGGAGTTGATATAAGGTTCTCACATGCATTGTTTTTTCTAACATTTTATTCTGGAAATTTTCAAACGTGTGAACAGTTTGAAAGAATTATACAATAAAGATCCATATGCCGACAATCTCAATTTGCCATTAATATTTTACTGTACTTGCTCCATTATATATCTATCTGTATCAATCAATGTTTGATGCATTCTTTTTTTTTTTTCGGGGGGGGGGATCATTTTATTCATTGCCTTTGGACTGAATTCAGAGAATCTCTATTTATTTATTTATTTTTCTTGATTAAGGTATTACATATGTGTTCTTATCCCCCCATTGCCCCCCCCCTACTCATGCCCTCAACCCCCTGGTGTCTGTGTCCATTGGTTAGGCTTATATGCATGCATACAAGTTCTTTGGTTGATCTCTCCCTCTTACCCCCACCCTCCCCTACCTTCCCTCTGAGGTTTGACAGTCTGATCCATGCTTCTCTGTCTCTGGATCTGTTTTTGTTCATCAGTTTATGTTGTTCATTATATTCTATAAATGAGTGAGATCATGTGATATTTGTCTTTCTCTGACTGGCTTACTTTGCTTAGCATAATGCTGTCCAGTTCCATCCATGTTGTTGCAAATGGTAGGAATTCCTTCTTTTTTAGCGCAGCATAGTATTCCATTGTGTAGATGTACCACAGGTTTTTAATCCACTCATCTGCTGATGGGCATTTGGCTGTTTCCAAATCTTAGCTATGGTAAATTGTGCCGCTATGAACATAGAGGTGCATATGTCCTTTCTGACTGGTGTTTCTAGTTTCTTGGGATATATTCCTAGAAGTGGGATCACTGGGTCAAATGGGAGTTGATGCATTCTTAAGTTACAAATATTAGTATATATTATCCCTAAATATGTCAATATGCTTATTAATTATAGTTTAATATTTGTTTACAGTGCTCTTATGTAGACACTATTTACATATAATAAAATGTACAAATCTTAAGTATGTTATTCTAGGACTTTTGATAAATGCATACACCTGGGTAGCCCAAACCACTGTCAAGATATAGAAGCTCAGCCAGCGTGGCTCAATGGTTGAGTATCAACCTATGAACCAGGAGGTCACAATTCGATTCCTGGTCAGGGCACATGCCTGGTTGAGAGTTCAATATTCAGAGGGGGGTTTGCAGGAGGCAGGCAATCAATAATTCTCTCTCATTATTGATGTTTTTGACTCTCTCTCCCTTTCCCTTCCTCTCTGAAATCAATATAAATATATTTAAAAAAAGATATAGATCAATGACCCTAGTTGGTTTGGCTCAGTGGATAGATTGTTGGCCTGCTGACTGAACAGGCTTGAGTTCAATTCCAATCAAGGGCATGTAACTCAGTTGCAGGTTGGATCACTGGCCCTGGGCAGGGCCATGAGGGAGGCAACCAATTGATGTGTCTCTCTCACATCAATGTTTCTTTCTCTCTCTGTCTCTCCCCCTCTCTTCCACTCTCTCTAAAAATCAATGGAAAAATATCTTTGGGTGAGGATTCACACACACACACACACACACACACACACACAGATATACAATATTGCCATTACCCCAGAAAACTCCCTCATGTCCTTTCCTAGTCATGGGATTAACCCTTAGAGGCAATCCATGTCCTGATGTTTTGTTCATCTTATTGTAATTCTGCCTATTGTAGAACTTCATATCAATGGAAGCCTAGAATATGTATTATTTTGTGAAAGGATTGTTTCATTCAGCATAATATTTTTGAATCTTACTTTTTGTTAGCACCAAGTAGTATTTTATTGAATACTAGAGGCCCGTTGCATGAAGATTTGTGCAAGAATAGGCCTTCCTTCCCCTGGCTTTGCTCCTGGCCGCCTGGGAGCCTACAAGTCCTCGCTCCCAGTGGAGCACCGCTCCTATAGCTCCCTCTGCCCCCCGCCCTCCCCCTCATAGTAGGTGTCCAGCCCCAACCGGCCACTTTGTGCCTGTGTATGCAAATTAACCCTCCATCTTTGTTTGGCTGATGGGTGTCTCAGAGGTACGGTCAATTTTCATATTCCTCTTTTATTAGTGTAGATGCCATGATTAAATGTGTGTGTGTGTGTGTGTGTGTGTGTGTGTGTGTGTGTGTGTGTTCATATTCTCCACTTGATAAACATCAGGACAGTTTTGGGTTTTGGGCTAGTATTGTTACTAGTGGAATAGACGGTCCTCATCTGCACCTGTTTCCGTGGGAGTGTAATTCTTGTATATCTTGAGAAAAAGAATTTTCTGAGACTCACCTGGGAGAATGAGTGATTTTTATTTCTATAGAATTACATCTCTGAAATCCAAGGTCCCCTCTTCCTCAGTCCCATGTAAAGGAAGTGTAGCTGTAGTTTCAATAGGGCTGGAATCAGTCAGGATTCAGAGTTTGCTTCCCATGTGGGAGCTGGGTCCAATTCAGCATCAAGCTAGGATAGTTTCTGTTGCCCACTGTATTCCATCAGTCCATTGCATGTGGGGGCTGCAGGGCCACATGGCTATGGAGGAAACATGGGCAAATGCAAGGAAGCAGGAGCGAGGGAACCCCAAGAACCAAGGGTCACAAGATCAATAAGAGAGGAAACCCCTTTGTTTACGTAGGAGATTATGTATTCCTAAATTTTCATGGGCTTGCAGTGGCCATGCTCATTATGGCTAATCACCTCTGTCCCCAGGTTTGACTAACAGGCAAGTACATTCCCTGTGTTACCCCAAATTCACTATGTATTTGTCTCCCTTTTGTTGGACCCCTCCCCCCAGTGATATGCAGGGAACGAGCCCATGTTTCCCTGGGGAATGTGAAATTGCAGCTTCCTGGTGAAGCTGCCCAAATGACATGACTATAATATCTGGCCTCTACCCTTGCTCCTTTCCTATCCTATCTAATAAAAGAATAATATGCAAATTGACCATCACTCCAACACACAAGATGGCTGCCCCCATGTGGTCAAAGATAGCCGCCTCCATGTGGACATAAGATGGTCTCCACAAGATGGCCAGCAGGGGAGGGCAGTTTGGGGGTGACCAGGCCTACAGGGAGGGCATTTGGAAGTGACCAGGCCGGCAGAGGAGGGAAGTTGGGGGAGACAGGCCAGCAGGGGAGGGCAGTTGGGGGTGACCAGGCCAGCAGGGGAGGGAAGTTGGGGGTGACCAGGCCTGCAGGGGAGGGCTGTTAGGGGGGAACAGGCCAGCAAGGGAGCAGTTAGGCATCGATCAGGCTGACAGGGAGTGGTTAGGGGGTGATCAGTCTGGCAGTCAGAAGCTGTTAGGGGCAATCAGGCAGGCAGGCAGGCTAATGTTTGGGAGCCAGCAGTCCTAGATTGTGATAGGGATGTCCGACTGCCCATTTAGGCCTGATCCCACCGGGCAGTCGGACATCCCTCAAGGGGTCCCAGATTGGAGAGGGTGCAGGCTAGGCTTAGGGACACCCCCCCATGCACGAATTTTGTGCACCGGGGTTCTAGTCCTATATAATAAAAGGCTAATATGCAAATAGACTGAAAGGTGGAACAACCAACCAGCTGGTCACCATGACGTGCACTGACCATCACTGACCATCAGGAGGCAGGAGGTGGCAGAGTGTGGAACATGGCGGGTGTCGGACATGGCAGGATGGTGGAGCAGGTGAGTGGGGGCACCAGACCAAGGCAGTGCACTTGTCACTGTCATGAGGGCAAGCCTCTTGTGGTTACTGAAAATTCTTTGCTCCTGCATGCTGCAATCCTGCCTGGTGCTCACATCTGCTGCCGGCACCGGCCCCACTTGCACCCTCTGCCCGCACCTGGTGCTGGCCCCAATCACTTGGCACCATTAGTGGGTGTGACAGCTGCCAGCCCCGATTGCCCTTGAGGGCTTCTCCACCTCCCCCTGCTCCTGAGGTATTATCGGGGATGGCAGCCGCCTCTCACACCTGCTGCTGGTGCTGGCCCCACTTGCACCCACAGCTGGCACTGGAGCCACTGCTCGTACCCACTGCTGGCGCCTGGCACCTGTCCCAATCACTCGGTGCCATCAGCGGGTGTGAGCAGTGGCTGCTGGCCCTGACCACCCCTCAGGGCTTCTCCACCTCCTCCTGCTCCTGAGGCATGATTGGGGCAGCAGCCACCACTCACACCTACTGACAGTGTTGTCCCTGTCTGCACCCGCTGCTGGCACTGGCCCCAATTGCTCCACACCATCAGTGGGTGTGAGTAGGGCCAGCGCTGTCAGCGTGTGGGAGTGGCAGTGGTGGGAGTGGGGCTGCCTGCAGACGGGACAGGGGGCTGCGGTGGGAGGGGCCGTGCGGGGGTGCGGAGGATGGGCTAAAAACTGCCCCTGTGCCCACTGCAGCCTGGCGGCCCACAGTTCCTTTCAAGGTGCATGAATCTGTGCACTGGGCCCCTAGTTATTAATAATGTAGCTAATTACAACAGTATCAGTATGAGTAAATCTGTATAATTTATTCTACAAGACTTTTTGTGGACATATGCTTTCATGTTTCTGATAAATACCTGTAATATATGAGTTCTTTTATAGTTGCTGCACTTCCTCAGCAACAACTAGAGTTATTAGTCTTCATTTTTAATCATTCTGATGGATGTGTATTAATATCTCATTGTGGTTTTAATATGCATTTCTATGAAGAATAATTATATTGAGCACTTTTATATGCTTATTGGCCATTTAATATCTTCTTTTTCAAAAGTATCTGTTCAAGATTTTTGTCCATTTTTGAATTGTGTTGTTTTTTACTATTGAGTTGTAGGAATTTCAGATATAGGTTCAATACCAATCCTTGTAAGATATATGTTTTGTGAATATTTTCTCCCAGTCTGTCACCTCCCTATTTATTTACTTACTGGGGTCTTTTGATGAGCACAAGCTTCTAATTTTGATAAAGTTTAACATATTATTATTTTTCTTATATGGTTGTTGCTTTCTGTGAAAATTGAAGAAACATTTCCTACCTCCAAGTGATAGTCTTTTTTCCTTTTAGAGGCTTTCCAGTTTTAGCTTTCACATTTAGGTCTATAATTTTTCTCAAATAACTTTTTGTGTATGATGTGAGGTAGGGGGTCAATGTTTACTTATTTTGTATGAATATCCCATTGTTCTGCATCATTTGTTGTTAAGGGTTTGATTTCCTCAAGGATATCTTTGGCCTTTGTGAAGAATTAGATGATCATATAAATGTGGCTCTATTTCTGGACTCTATTTTATTATACTTACCATTTTGTCAGTCCTTGTGCTCATACTGTAGTGTCCTGTAACTTTATAGTAAATCTTGGCATCAGGCAGCTTTTGTCTTCCAACTTTGTTATTCTTTATAAGTAGCTTTTGCTATTCTAGGTCATTTATATTTTCATATAATTTTAAAATTAACTTGTTAATTTCTACCAAAAGTCTAGTGGAATTATGATTGGTATTGCAAGATTGTGTTGGGGGAGAACTGACATCTAAGAAATATTGCACATCCTAGTCCATAAGTATGTTGTATCTCTTCATTTATTACAGTCTTACTTAGTCATGCTCAGCAGAGTTTTGTAGTCTTCATTTAGTATGTAGAAGTCACATACTAATTTATTCCTTAGTATATATGTTATGTTTTTGATGCCATTTTAACCTTTTGCACTCGGATGTTGAGTATGACTCTACACAGTTAGCATTAGAATAAAGGAATCAAGAAAAAAGCAAGCGAATGCAAAGGGTTAAATGAAATTGACACCACCAGTATACAAAAAAATATAATTATAATATAATTGATTTAAACTATTTACCTTATATCCTGCAACCTGGCTAAATTTATGTTTGCATTCTAATTGTTTTATAGAATTCTTAGAATTTTCCACATAATCAATTATGTTATCTATGAATAGAGATTATGGACTATTTTTTTTTTTTTTTTGCCTTATTGCACTACTAGGGCACCCATTAAAATCCTATATAATAAAGAGGTAATGTGCAAATTGACCATCACTCCAACACACAAGATGGCCTCCCCCATGTGGTCAAAGATGGCTGCCCCCATGTAGACACAAGATGGCCACCACAAGATGGCCAGCAGGGGAGGGCAGTTGGGGGGGGGGGGGACCAGGCCTGCAGGGAAGGGCAGTTGGGAGCAACCAGGCCTGCAGAGGAGAGCAGTTGGGGGTGATCAGGCTAGCAGGGGAGAGCAGTTAGGGGTGACCAGGCCTGCAGCGGAGCAGTTAGGCATCAATCAGGCTGGCAGGTGAGATGTTAAGGGGTGATCAGGCTGGCAGGCAGAAGCAGTTAGGACAATCAGGCAGGCAGGCAGGCAGGCAGGCAGAGCAGTTGGGAGCCAGCAGTCCTGGATTGTGAGAGGGATGTCTGACTGCCCTCGAGGGGTCCCAGATTGGAGAGGGTGCCGGCTGGGCTGAGGGATGCCCCCTCCCATGCACAAATTTCATGCACCAGGCCTCTATTGTTGAATAAATGTATTAAGAGTGAATATCTTTACCTGTTCTAAGTTTCAAGAAGAAACCCTTAACTATTTTCATACTTATAAATTATTTTAAATCTTGACTGTCTATAATAATAAAAGGGTAATATGCTAATTAGACCAGATGTCTTCCGGACATCCTTCCTGATGAAGCCGAAGCCAGAGGGAAGCCAGCCCAGGTCCCAGGTGCCTGTGGGCAGTCGGAGGAGGGAAGCCCTGGGTCCCGGGTGCCGGAGGGAAGCCAGTGCTGGCAGCCGGGAGAAGGAAGGCCTATTCTTGCACTAAATTTTCGTGCATCGGGCCTCTAGTTATAAATAATGGCTACAATGAACATATGGGTGCATATATTCTTTTGAATTAGTGTTTCAGGTTTCTTTGGATAAATTCCCAGAAGTGGAATTGCTGGGTCATAAGACAGTTCCATTTTTAATTTTTTAAAGGTAACTACATACTGCTTTCCTCAGTAGCTGCACCAATCTGCATTCCACCCACAGTGCACAAGGGTTCCCTTTTCTCCACATTCTTACTAATACTTGTTGTTTGTTGATTTATTGATGATAGCCATTCTGACAGGTGTGAGATGATATCTCATTATGATTTTGATTTGAATTTCTCTGATGATTAGTGACATTGAGCATCTTTTTATTTGTCTATTGACCATCTGTATGCCCTCTTTAGAGAAGTGTCTATTCAGGTCCTTTGCCCATTTTTTAATTGGATTGTTTCTATTTTGGGGGTTGATTTTTATAAGTTCTTTATAAATTTTGAGTATTAAACCTTTATCAGACGTATCAGTGAATATGTTCTCCTATCCAAGATTTGGAAGCAGTCCAAGTGTCCATCAGTGGATGAGTGGATAAAACAGTTATACACAATGCATTACTACTCAGCCATAAAAATGAAGAAAATTTTACCCTTTGGAACAGCCTGGATGGACCTGGAGAACAGTCAGAGGAGGACAAGTGCCATAAGATTTCACTCATATATGGAACTTAATGAACAAACTGAACTAGCAAGCAAAATAGAGACAGATTCAATAGATAGAGAGCAGGCAGATAGCGCTGGTGAGGTGGGGAGTGTTGGGGTGGTGGTGGAGGGATTGAGCAAAAATAAAAATAAAAGAGAACTCATGGAAAAGGACAACAGTGATAATTGTAGGGGATGAGGGCGGTGGGAAAGGTAGAAGAGGGTATAGGGGGGATAAATGGTGATGGGGAAAAAATGATTTCAGTTCAAGGTTTTTCAGAGATTCATGAAATTTAGAAAGTTTTCCTATATTTCTGATTGCTGAGATATACTATTATGAATGGATATTATATTTGGTCAAATGATCCTCCTATGTGTTTTGAGATGATTATATAAATTTTTACCCCTTTTCCATTAAGATGGTGAATTACAATGATTACATTTTGAATGTTAAACTAGCAAGCATTTGTGGGGTAAATCATCCTTGGTAATGATGCAATACCATCCTAATATATAAAAAGTCAGGGGCCATCATGACCTAAATGACAGGACAGATGACTGAACAGTAGGCTGCTGGCAGGAGGCCCGGAGAAAGAGGCAGGGCCTGATGCAGCTGCCTCAGAGGCTGCAGATCAGGCGTGGAGATAGGCCTGGAGAGAGAGACAGCTGTCAGCAGGGCCATTCTGGATTTCCCAGAGGAGCCAATGGCTGCCTAGGAGGTGGAGCTTTTGACGCTGACTGGCATAGAAACCGACCAATCAGAACCTAATCTGGGTGAACTACAAAGGCATAACCTCAGGTGGTGGCTGAGGAGGGGTTTTAAGGGCAACAGCAGTTTGATGTAAGGTGTAAGAAAGGATAAAGTGGTTCAATTTTTTAATAACTGGTTTGGCAGTATAGTGCATATGGCTGGCTATCAGTCCAGATATAGGGGTTATGTATTTTTGTCGGCCAAAAGCATCTCCTCCTGCTGAAAAAGGCTTTCCCCCCATTTAAGTAATGCCATCCTATATAATCTTTATATACTAATAAGAGGGTAATATGCTAATTAGACCGGGTCAACTGGCCATCTTCCAGATGTCCAACTTCCTTCTGGATAAAGCCATGGTGGTGGGGACCGAGGCAGAGGCAATTAGGGGAGAGATCAGGCTGGCAGGGGAGAGCAGTTAGGGGCAAGATCAGGCTGGTAGGGGAGGGCAGTTGGGGGCAAACAGGCTGGCAGGGGAGGGAATCAGGGGTGACCAGGTTGGCTGGGGAGGACAGTTGGGGGTGAGATCAGGCCAGTAGGGGAGGGCAGTTGGGAGTGAGATCAGGCCAGCAGGGGAGGGCAGTTGGGGGCAAGATCAGGTGGGCAGTTGGGGGTGAGATCAGGCCAGCAGGGAGGGAAGTTTAGGGTGACCAGGCCGGCAGGGGAGGGAAGTTGGGGGCAACCAGGCCGGCAGGGGAGGGCCTCGGGGGTGACCAGGCTGGCAGGGGAGGGCAGTTTGGGGTGACCAGGCTGGCAGGGGAGGGCAGTTGGGGGTGACCAGGCCGTCAGGGGAGGGCAGTTGGGAACATTAGGCAGGCAGGCAGGTGAGTGGTTAAGAGCCAGTGGTCCTGGATTGTGAGAGGGATGTCCGACTGCCAGTTTAGGGGGTCTAAACCGGCAGTCGGACATCTCCCGAGGGGTCCCAGATTAGAGAGGGTGCAGGATGGGCTGTGGGACACCCCCCCTCCTGTGCATGAATTTTGTGCACCAGGCCTCTAGTTTTTACATATTTCTAGAGTTGATTTGAAAATATTTTATTAAAGATCTTTGTGTCTGTAAATATAAAATATTTTTTCTCTTTTAAAAAACTCATTTAAAATAACTGAATGGTTCAACAAAAATAACAGTGTGGCATGAGGTTTACAATATATGTTGGCAACAATAGTTCAAAGGATACAGTGTAGATGGAATACATTTTACATGACATAATATTTATTTGAAGTAAAATTGAAATATGTTAAAGTTGCATATTGTAAAGCACAGCATAACCATTGAAACATAAAACAAAGAAGTAAATCAAACTAGCCAGCAGTAAAGAAAAACAGAATAAAGACTCAGCCCAAAAAGGAAGCAGCAAGGTAGGGAAAAAGAAATTGAAAACTTGAGTGTAAAATAGCCAACAATCCTGGCTAATGTGGCTCGGTTGGTTGGGTGTCATCTCATGCACTGAAAGGTTGTTGGTGTGATTCCTGGTCAGATACATGCCTGGGCTGTGGGCTTGATCACTAGTAGGGGGCATGCAGCAGGCAGCCTATCAATGTTTCCCTCTCCCATTGATGTTCTGTCTCCCTTCCTCTTGCTCTAAAAATCAATTTAAAAAAAATTAAAAAATGAAACAAGATAGTAGATATAAGCATAATGATATTTATAATTATATTAAATATATAGTCCCAACATTCTAATTAATATATAGAAATTGTTAGATTCAATAGAAGAGACCCAACCATATGTGTTGCAAAGAAACCCACTTCACCTTCATGATCCTATGTTGTAATTTTTACTTTAAACAGTCATATCTATTTTAAAGAAAGTAAGGGGAAAATTCATTTCTTTTGATTGGAAGTTTCTAAACTTAATTAAATCTAACATGTACATTTTTTGTGGATATTGTTTCCTATTAAAGGAACATTTGCCTACATCCAGGTGACTTACAGAATTCAAGCAGAAGCCACATTTTCTGGTTATAAGCCCAGTGATACCTTTGTTATACTGTGGTGAGAGTCTGCACACGGGAGTGTTGTATTCACTGCCAAGCACCACACAGATGAGTGGGGGTCCCTGACATACAGCCATTTCAGGAGGTACCTTCAGCCAATGGCCACCAGAAGGTAGGAGTTGTGCCCTCAGCAGTGGATATTCGTGCCATGGGAGATTTCCAGCCCACGCGTCTGGCTACAGTGCACGCGGTCATTGTTGCGGCCAGAGGAGAGTCTCCAATGGCAGATGCGAAAAGATGACTGGCTCTCTCCAGTCCTGTTCCCAGTCTCTGCCATCTCATCAGACAAATGGTAAAACGGTAGGTGTATGAATGAGCAAGGCACAGGGTCGGGCTAGTGTGCCCTCCTCCACCAGAGCAGTGATCGTCAGCTGGACCCGGATGTGGGAGGCTGGAGTGGGACAGGGCGAGGGAGTATGGAGGACAGCCTTCAGTGTGCAGCGCCAATCGTCAATTTGGCCTCAGCGTGGACTGGCAGTGTCAGTCTCTGGTTTCCTGCATCACAATTTAACATCGGAGTGAGTTTCAACATTCTCCCCCATCCCACTGACTTGAGCAGCATTCAACTTCTTTTTAAAATAAAAATTCATACAGAAGATGATGAATAGAACAGATAGAATCCGACCTGCTCTGTAAAAGCAGGTAATCGGCTTAGAGCCTACTTCTCACCCTCATGGAAGCCTGAAACATGGTTTAAAGGAGAGCACATAGTGTTTATTGTCAAGGTTGGGAAAGAAATCCAGTTAAATCTGCACTTGTTATGTTCATTTAGCTGAACAAGCCACTATAAAATGAGCATTTTATTAATAGAAATAGAACAGAAAATATTGTTCAATTTATATGCATAATAATTAAAAATTGTGTAATGGCAAAAAAATTCAGAAGAGAATAGCAGCCTAGAAAAACAGATGTTCACCACCTAAAGAAAATGAGTGACTCCCTCAGTTCCCTATATGCTCATACAAATCGGTAATGAAAGGATGGATAAGCTTGAAAAAGGGAGGAAACATATAAAATACAATTATAGAAAAAGCAAATGCAAATCATAAAGAATGAAACTTAAGTTTGTTCATAATTAAGAAAATGCAAATCAAAACAACCATGAGATGCCATTCCTCTTCCCTCTCATTAGATTGGGGGAAATAAAAATGTTTAAGGCATCTAGAACTAGTGGTGAGAGGGTGAGTGGGAATCCTCACGCTTGGTTGCTGTGAGTAATGAATGGTTGCCAACTTCTCGGAGGGACAGTCAGCAATATTTATGAAGATAACAATGACCCACAATTCTCTTTGCTAGGGACTTACTCTGTGGATATGCTTGCAAAGATTTGCCAAGACAAATCTCTTGGGGGGAGAGAGGGTATCCTTTCTTCATAGTCCTGAGGCTTCCTCCCAGGTTGAAGGGAATGACAGATGTGGTTTGTGAGTTTGGAAGGAGAAATGGACACATGTAGCAGCTCTGCCCCAACCTGACTCCCTTCTTCTGGAAGCTGCCTGCCTGCAGGGAGCACACTTTCTACTCGGCCCTCTATGCTGTAGTCTAGGGTGTGTGTGTGTGTGTGTGTGTGTGTGTGTGTGTGTGTGTGTGTGTGAGAGAGTGAGTGAGTGTGAGTGAGAGAGAGAGAGAGAGAGAGAGAGAGAGAGAAGATATATGGGTGGGTAAATCTTTGAATTCTGGGTTGAATTATTATTAGGAAGTTTCGTTGCAGGCAGTTTTAAGCCACATTATCGTATGGAAGTAGTATTTTGGCCACTCTATGCCTTAGTCTTTCTTGTCTTTCTCTTATTTGGTTGAGAACTGGAGTGGGACAAAAAGGATAAGCCTTGACAAATATAAAAAGGATGAAGTTTCAGATGCAAGAGAAACTAGAAAGGTTTTTGCCTTGGTAGATTGATGGTGACTTTACCCTGTTGGGTAATGGGCTGCTCTGATTTTAACTGCTGCAATTGGAATCCATACATTTTAAGACTTATTTTATATGCTATTTTTTACTTAAGCAAGATGGACAGCTTGTGGCATTTCTGTCCACTGGCTAATGGTGGTTTTTAAATGGACCACTGCGGCCTTATGCAAGTACTTTCAGGCATCAGGGAGGATTCGGGCATCAGCACATGGCAAGCACACACACCCCAGCCCCACAGTCCTCCAGAACCAGTTTTGCATATGAGGGATCATCTTTGCTATAAACGTTGACTCTCTTACAGCCAACACCAATTGAGTACCTACCTGGATGTTAGTGACTTTGAAGAGGCTGTAGGATAAGAATATAATGGTTGTGGCTGCTAAGCAGATAATAAATTAACACACAACAGAAGCCCTAGTTTATTCAGTTATTATGTGCCTGAGGTGGAGGTAGAAATAGAGCCTAATCTCCAGCATCCCTCATCTTCTCCTCTGATCAGGGTACTCTTTCTTCCTCCATTACCTATGCCTGGGCTTTGTCAGAGCAAACAAAAGCTCAGACAAAGCTGCATCATTCTTGTGCCAGCGCCTCTGCTGTGTGTGAGACGGCCCTGGCTGAACTGTCCTCTCCCACCTCCACCTGTATCTTCAAGGGCCATGAAATGTGCTTGAGTAATGAATGGTTGCCAACTTCTCGGAGGGACAACTTCTCTTTCTTGAAGCGGTTCTTCATTGTTTCCATTCATCTTCTTTCTTCTGTGAGCTTAGAACTTCATAATAAAAGATCTTGTATTGTTCACTAATGCTTCAGATGCATTTGGTTTAATTTATAGAACAACCCCCCCTCCCCCCAGTAGATGGGGCAGGATTTTACTTGCAAAATCCTGTCCCTCTGCCAATACTCACAGTGCTCAGCAGCTGTGAAAGTACTGTGTGATTATTCGGTAGTTTGTACTTGTATAATTGAATGGATTTGAATCAATGGTATTTTAGTACTATTTGAAAAGTAAAAAGAAAGCTTTAAAATTCCTAAACCTCACCAAAAACTATTTTTATGTTCCTTAACTATATTATCTTTTTCTTTGTTTGTTGATCTCATTGCAGGTTCTCATTGCATGTAGCATTTTGAATTCTGCATTCCCTCCCACCCCCATCACACCATCATGAATCAATTCATGCATCTATATAATCTTCAAATTTTCCTTTTTATCAATTGCATAATTTTCTAGCTTGTCGATAGATTATAGGTAACGGTGCCATTCCCTTATTTTTGGGCACGAAAATGATTTTCAGTTTCTTGCAACAATGTACAGTTAACATTTTCAAATATGTAGATCTTTGGTTTTGTTATATTTGCAGATAAATCCTCAGGGTGTTGTGAGATTCTTAATAGGTGCTCAATAAATGAATGCCATTGATTTTTGTCCCCAGACATTTTTGAGTAACTTTATGGACTTAGTCACTATGAAAGTTGCTCATTTTCCATTGGTTAACAAGGTGTACAAAGAATACTGATGCCGATGGAGGCATTTTCTCCTCAGCTCCCCTGTCGAACTTCTTTGGGAAATGTGGAGGCACTGGCATCCAAGTCTGCCAGGGCGTATGCTTTTCCCTTTGGAACCTCAGAGCACCACGTGCCACAGCAACGAGTCCAGCCACGTTTGGCTGCAAGACCAAACTTCCACGCGGGAAACCCTGACACCTGCATGGCATTGTCTCTAGACACACGGTGAACACGGCAGTGCGCCCAGGGACACATGTATTGGTCCCACTCACGTCTTTATCTGCAGTGCAGATTCTGCTGTTTATTGAAAATGCAGGAAATTTTGTTGGAATTTATCATGGGCTTCCCAGGCTACCCTCCTTTACAGGAATAATCGCAAACTATAAAATATTCAAGGATTGAAACAGAGTGTATAACACTCATAGAAAGACAGTGTGATTTAAGAGACAGGAAGTGTAATGATGTCCTGCTGAAGTCTTGTCTTTGCTTATACGAGGACACAGTAAATACACGGCGTCCAGAACCTGGGCAGTGCAGTGTTGCTGTAACTTGTATAGAGACCTCAAGGATCCAGCTTGCAAACCACCTTTCCTGACATAGCCCTTTGTGGACCGTCATAATAGGGTTGTATTTATTTCAGGTGTATTGTTGAATCAGTGAATATATGGGTAAGTGCCAAAGTGTCCATCTCCAAAACTCAGGCAGGGATAGTAGGGTATCTCTGTTCTTTGCACCTAGGATTTCTGGGTAATATCTCTTTCTCCTTTGTTCGGTCATGAATCCACCTCAATATTCTTCAACTTCTGGACTAAATGGGAAAGAAAACCACCACAACATACCTCATATAAGTACTAAGGGACAGGAAGAGGGAAGAAAGGCAAGCAAGGACACACCAGTAGACACCCCAGCTTACGTCTATAGTGAGTCTTGAGGCCACAGCTGCTTTTGCTATTTTCATTATTGACTCTTCCACAGTCTCCTTTCCTCTATCCAGTATTCATATAGTGTGGTAACCAGAATTCTTTTCCTGAGAAGGCAAAACTTTAGTGGTCCTAGCTGTGTGTAGTCTGAGAGAGTCTGCCCTTCACATTATCAGAGTGATACAGGAGGTGGTTTAAGGTATCTTCTGGCTTCAAAAATCCTTGTGTAGCAACAGCACTTCCTGTTATTGTTAGTGTCAATCTTATGACCTCTTATTTGCACACGGTACCTGAATGTGCATACTGAAACTCAGTTTTCATTTAGTGGAAATATCTTTGCCTTGGTAGGAATGTTCCCCCCATAGGCATTAAACCCAAGGACTAGTGGAATCCTGAGTATGGGATCAAGACCAGTAGATGTATCATTAAGAAGTCCCATCACCCCCTTCCCCCCCCCCCCCCCCCGAAAAAAATAAGTACCATCCATACTTCTGCAGCGTGGCTCCCATATGTTTTATTGTGGTGGTGGGTGAAAAGACAAGATGATTTATTGGCCATTGGTTCAGACATATATGTGTGTTACAAGACATCACTCCAACTCTACAAGGTATTTTATCCCAGCTGGGACTATATCCATTTTTTCAATGATGAGGTACAGAATAAGACCTTTGGCTTCCAACACGGTTTAGGATGGAGAGCCTGGTTGTCACAAAAGGTTCCTCTAAATAATTTACAATTAATTGAGAGTTAAGTCATGAGAAGACATTTAATAGGTAAAGGGCACGAGTGTTTCAGGCAGAGAGAATAGAACATAAAAAGAGTTTGGAGTGGGAGAAAGGATCGTGTGTTTGAGAAACCTAACAGTGAACAATAGTATAGTAAAGCACAGAGAGTGAATGAAAGAGAAGTGTGAAATGAGGGTGGCGATATAGGGAGGGCCCAGAGCATATAGAGCATAGAGCATGTTAAGTATAGTTGGTATTTATCCTAAGAATGATAGGAAGCTATAAAAATGTTCTAAATGTGTGTGTGTGTGTGTGTGTGTGTGTGTGTGCGCGCGTGCGTGCACGTACAGAAGGAAAAAGGTTCGACATAATTTAGATTTACTCTATAAAACTTCCACTCTAGCTATGGCATGGAGAACATGTTGTAAGAGTGCCAAAGAGAATATAGGGAGACTGGTTGGGGGGGACACAACAATCATATGAGAAAAAATGGTGGTAGATTGGTGGCAATGAGCCTGAGATGAGTCTATGGAATTCAAGAGATTTTCAAAATGTAATTGAAGACAGAACCAGATGCCTTTATCCAGGGAGGAGACTAGACTGAGGACTGAAGAACGGCGTTTGAGAAACTGAAACATTTAACAGTATGATGGGGAAGGACACATCTGTGTGGGAGGCTGATAAGGAGATTACAGAGGAAACCAGGTAAGAGGACTAGGGAAAGGTGTTTTAAGTGACAGGTGTGGTCAACAGGGTAACTAACGTTCTAGTGAGAGGCAAGGGAAGCTGAGCACGGTGAAAGGTCCCTTAGCCTTAGTCTCAGAGAGGCATTGACAACCCTTGGCAAGAGCTGTTTTCAGGGATAAATGCAAGTGGAAAAATGAGTGAGGAAATAGAGACTAAGGGACAGCAACAAATGAAGGAACTCTGTGAGGAGGCGAGAGATCCCTTGCTGGAGAGGAATGTGGGTTAATGGCTAGTGTTGTTTTAATGGGAGACTGTTGTGAGAAAGGACACTTCATAGTGTTAGTTTACTGAACTAATGGAGGGGTAAGATTTAAATGAAGAGGGCGATGGAAAGTTCCTCTATTGTGATAAGAGGGAGGTGGGTGTTCATGTGGGAGAAGTAAGAGTTTGGTAGCAGGAAACGAAGCAGTTTCCATTTGATGGCTTCTAATTTCTGTAAAGTGCTGAGAGAGAGAGGAGTGATGGGGAAAAACTGGAGATCTGAAAGGAGTTTGGAAATTGCTGTAAGGGAGAATAAAGAAGTGAGATGATCATAAAAGGGAAAAAGGAACATAGGAGGACTACTGTGAATATGAATTTACAGTATCTGAATGGGTAGGCTGAGGGGGTAGGTTATGGAAGATCCAAAGTGGAGTTCAAATGCTTATCTAGGAGTGATGCTCAGATGGAGCCTAACAGGCCTTTTGTTAAGTACCTAAGATATGAGCAGGTATTTTGCTAGAAAAGAACACAGCTTAGTGGGGGAAGACTAAGGAATTCTGCCTGCTGTCTCACTCACTTGGAAATTCACAGTGCCCTTCATTGTACTGCGTGGTCTGTGAGAAGTCTTAAAATGAGTAAATTTGCTGACCTTTGTTGAAACCAGCTCCGCCAAGAGAGGGCCTCATGACCTGGCCTCTGCCTAATGACCTTGCCACTCGTCAGTCTCCCAACCCGCTGGTCCCTCCCCATCCTCCTGGACCATTTGCGTTTCTTCTCTCAAGTCCTTTGCATAGAATGTTCCCTTACCTGAAGCATTCTTTTCCCACCTGCTTTTCATATGATTGTCTCAGGATAGAAATCGCTTGTGTCGGAAATCCTTCCCCAAATTGCCCAAGCTTTGTGCCAGCAGTCTGCATGTATTTGCTCTCGCGTTGTGAGGCCATAGCACCCTAACTCCCTGTTGCCTTGTCCTCTCCATGCTGGACTGTAATCAACTTGAAGCAAGGAATTTTTCTTTCTTTAGCACTGTCTCCGCAGCACCCAGCACAGAGTTCATACATAGGACACCCTGTATGTGCCTGGGGGCCAATGATGAATGGTCCTTCCTGTCACCTGGGGCAGGTGATGAAGGATGTGTGATTGATGGAAATGCTGCATCAGGTGGGTCTGGCCCCGGGGGAAGTCACTTAATCAGCAGGCTCTGTGCTGTTCTGGAGCCTTATGTTTCTACTAGAGGCCCGATGCATGAAATTCATGCAAGAGTAGGCCTTCCTTACTCCGGCTGCTGGCACCAGCTTCCCTCTGGCACCCGGGACCCGGGCTTTCCTCGCAGCCCCGGCTTCGTCTGGAAGGTCGTCTGGAAGGACATCTGGTCTAATTAGCATATTATGCTTTTAGTATTATAGATAGTTAATATCTGTCGTTGTCATTTCACATACAATAACATATATGTATGCACCCACACATGTTTCCCTGAGCATATACATGTGGTGATACACACGTATATGCACACAATTTGCATTCACAGTCTCTCTTTCCTCTGTTTTTATTTCTATCTATGCCATCTGCCCCAGATTCCAAATAGAGTTATGGGGTTTTTCACACTCCATTTGTCTTGATCTCTTTCCTTCCTCTTATAACACTTCCCATATTCACTCCTCTGGGCCTTTTGCCCTTTAATTTTGTCTTTTATTTCTGCTGCTTTTTTCCAGGCTGCTTAAAGCACCTCCCCACAGACCTTCAATAGGAAGAGCACGCTGGCTTTGGCGGTGCAGATGGTACACAATGGCAATGTTCAGTGCTTTTCCCCCTACAGGGACTAGGCACGCACAGTGTTGCACTGCTCCTTTTTGTAATAGTACTGCACAGGCAAAATGTTAATCAATTGTAGCAGCAGAACTAATTAAAAGGCATGCATTATACATCTTGTGGACACATTCTTCATTAGCATGGATTCTCAGCATTACACATTCATGTCAGAGGGAATTAAAAGGAAAAGCTTCAAAATAAAAAGACATACTTACAGAGAACCAGACATTTCGGTTTTCCCCAGACTTTTGCTGAGTGTATGTCCTTGCGGGTTCGGAAGTCTTTTTATTTGTGTGTGTCATTTTAAAAGAAAAACACTAAACCCTGCTTTTATATTCTTAAAAAATTCAGTGTTCCTTAAAATGATAAAGTTATTTGTGCTTTTACCCTCTCAAAAGCTTACATAATATTCAGTGAAATATTAGAAACAAACTTTCAATTTAGGTCTTCCATAATATTTATGAATAGACATTGGATTATAAATAGATCAATAACTGAACTCTCATATTTGCAATGCTGTTGCTTTCAACTCAGTTCTTAATTCAAAGTGTGGCATGGTCAATGGCAAGACTGGCCAAGAGTCACAGGGAAAGGGCACCACAGAATTTCCTCGAGTCCCATCTAGTAATTTGACCTCTACCTTAAGAGGACATGTTGGTTGAGGCTTTTTGTGACAGTGTGGTCCAGGTACTAGTATGTACCAGACGAGGCTGAAAGAGTTCCTTCATGCACTAACAGTTCTCGTTGCATGCTCTATAGACACCTTCACATGGAAACCAATCTGACAAGTAGTAGAAATGATAACGTGGAGATGACCAGGCATTCTTTAGTCACTGAGCCAGGTAATGTAATGATTGGATTCTGCTTTTAACCAGGAGTATTCATATCACCTTTAAATTTCTTGCCTCCTTCCAAAACAGGATTCAGGAGCTTGAAATGCTTAGTTGCCTACACTATTACAAGATCATTTCAGCTCGTCTTCCTACTTTCACTTGGTACCCATAGTTTATTCTCCACTCAACCATCCAAATGAGATTTAGAAAATCTAAATCAGATCTCTCCACACCTGCATAAAACTCTCAAATGCTTTCCATCATTTAGGGGAAAATTCAAAGTCTTCTGAGGGGTCTCCTAGGCCCTTCTCGATTTTGTCCCTTCTTTAGCCTCCTTCCTTACCACCATCTGTCTTTCCTACTTTGCTGTAGTTACACTGGCCTTCCTGTTGTTCTCTGAACATGCCAAATTCACTTCCTTTTGCAGGACCTTTGCCTATGCTCTTCTTTTGTTTTCCTGACAATCTCTTACCCCAGATCCATGGTAGGCAAACTGCGGCTCACAAGCCACATGCGGCTCTTTGGCCCCTTGAGTGTGGCTCTTCCACAAAATACCATGGCCTGGGCAAGTCTATTTTGAAGAAGTGGCGTTAGAAGAAGTTTAAGTTTAAAAAATTTGGCTCTCAAAAGAAATTTCAATCATTGTACTGTTGATATTTGGCTCTGTTGACTAATGAGTTTGCGACCACTGCCCCAGATGTAAGCATGGTTTGATGGGTCATTTTATCCAGGTGTCTCCTCAGAAAGGACTTCCCTGACTACCTTTCTAGAACTCTCTTATCTTTCAAAATATGTTCTCTTGTGATTTGGGGTTTTATTATCTTGTTCAGTTCTTATAGCATGGTCTGAAGAGTGTCTGGTGCATTAAAAGTATTCACTATGTATTTCTTGGATGAATGAATGAGTTCTTGTTCTTACCTGCAGTCAAGTGAATACAAGTTATTAAACTCAGAAGGCCCTGTTAGGCACATGACTTTTAATACAAGAACCTGAGTGGAAATTGCACAGGGTGATGAAAAATATTACAGGCAAAGAGTTTGATGTTATTGCAGGACAATGATGTGAGGTCAGGTGGGATCTGAGTGTACTTCACCTAAAGACAGGTGACAGTCTTTATTATACACTAGAGGCCCGGTGCCCAAAATTCATGCACGGGGTGGTGGTCGGGGGGGTGTCCCTCAGCCCAGCCTGCAACTTCTCCAATCTGGGACCCCTCGAGGGATGTCCCACTACCCGTTTAGGCCCGATCCCAAAACAAGCAGTCGGACATCCCTCTCACAATCCAGGACTGCTGGCTCCCAACTGCTCGCCTGCCTGCCTTCCTGATTGCCCCTAACCACTTTTGCCTGCCAGCCTGATCACCCCCTAACCACTCTGCTGCCAGCCTGTTTGCCCCCAACTTCCCTCCTCTGCCGGCCTGGTCACCCCTAACTGCCCTCCCCTACAGGCTTGGTCCCTCTCAACTGCCCTCCCTTGCAGGCCTGATGCCTCCCAACTGCCCTCCCCTGCTGGCCATCTTGTGGTGGCCATCTTGTGTCCACATGGGGGCAGGATCTTTGACCACATGGGGGCAGCCATATTGTGTGTTGGAGTGATGGTCAATTTGCATATTACTCTTTAATTAGATAGGATAGAGGCCTGGTGCAGAGGTGGGGGCCAGCTGGTTTGCCCTGAAGGGTGTCCCGGATCAGGGTGGGGGTTCCCTTGGGGTGTGGGTCAGCCTGAGCGAGGGACCTGTGGTGGTTTGCAGGCCAGCCATGCCCCCTGGTGACCCAAACGGAGGCCCTGGTATCTGGAATTTATTTACCTTCTACAATTGAAACTTTGTAGCCTGGAGCAGAGCCAAGCCTCCTGCTTGCTTTTGGCCAGCAGCCATTTCTGTTGGGGTTTGTGTATCTTCTATAATTGAAACTTTGTAGCCTTAAGTGGAGGCCTGGGCCGGCCAGGGTGTGTGGAAATCTTTGCTTCTTCCATTGCCGGGGGCAACCCTAGCCTCCCGCTCTTTCCAGCTCTGTGGCTGCTGCCATTTCTGTTTGGATTTGTTTACCTTCTATAATTGAAATTTTGTAGCCTTGAGTGGAGGCTTAGGCCATCAAGGGCAGGCGGAAAGCTTGGCTTCCTCCATTGCCTGGGAAACCCAAGCCTCCCTCCTGCTCTCTGTGGCTGTAGCCATCTTGGTTGGGTTTATTTGCATACTCGCTCTGATTGGCTGGTGGGTGTAGCTGGTGGGCATGGCTTGTGGGTGTAGCGGAGTGATGATTAATTTGCATATTACTCTTTTATTAGGTAGGATGCTTTTATCGAAAGCTAGAGTGGTTCATGAGAGTTCAGGGGAAATAACCCTTGTCTACCCTGTGGCTCAAACTGTAAACTGGGGTTACTAGTTATCAAAAACCTCAAAAAGTTGCATTAATTTTTGACTCAATTCCACTTCAGATAATTTAGCTTATGGAGGTAATTATGAACACAAGTAACAATTTATCTTCAAAGCTATCCACTACACAGTCATTTATAGTAAGAAAAAGTTAGGAACAAATTAGATATCCAAAAATATTGCATCAGATAATTACAGTACAATTAAACAATGGAATTCTGTGCAGCCACTTCAGATGGAGATTCCTAATAAAATGCTAAGTGACAAAGAAGTTGATCAAACAGTCTGTACCCATTAAAAGTACATGTTGATTTAACCACCTAAAGGTTAACAGTAGTCATCCCTTTAGGTTATTAAAAATTTTAAGTTTTCTATTTCTTATCTGTTCTTTTTTTTTTCAATTTTTTTATTAAGGTATTATATGTGTACATATCTTACCATTGCCACCCCCCACCCCACTCCCATATATGCCCTCACCCCCCAGAGTTTTGCATCCGTTGGTTATGCTTATATGCATGCATACAAATCCTTTGATTGATCTCTTATCTCCCCCACCTCTCCCTAACTTTCCCCCTGTAATTTGACAGTCTGTTTGATGCTTTACTGTCTCTGTATCTGTCTTTTTGTTCAAGTTTATAATGTTCTTTATTATCCATAAATGAGTGAGATCATGTGGTATTTTTCTTTCATTGACTGGCTTATTTCACTTAACATAATGTTCTCCAATTCCATCCAGGTTGCTGCAAATGATGAGAATTCCTTCTTTTTTATGGCAGCATAGTATTCCATTGTGTAGATGTACCACAGTTTTCTGATCCAGTCATCTGCTGATGGGCACCTAGGCTATTTCCAAATCTTAGCTATGGTGAATTGTGCTGCTATGAACATAGGAGTGCATATATCCTTTCTGATTGGTGTTTCTAGTTTCTTCGGATATGGTTTTATAATGAACATTTATTATTTATGTTATTAAAATACATAAAAATAAACACAAGTAGAAAAGTGAATGATTGGTTCCAGAGCTTCATGCAGATGAGCTACTACTCCTTATTTATAAATATGCTTCCTCATGGTGTGTTCTTTTTTTAGGCTGTATACGCATTTATCTGACATACGTTTATGGAGCACTTACTGTATGCCAAACTCTGTATTTGGCTGTCCCTCCACCGCAGGGGTATTGACACAACCCTTCCCCACCATTGTAAGCATTTCCAAGGACAGAGGAGAGACTTACCCACAGCACTTCATCTCCTTTCTCTTGATGACATTTCTAAAATGGAAAGTGTCTCTATTAGCCCCATCCCAAGGCATTTCCTTTTGGACAGTCCACTGTAACAAGACTTTAATTTTTTATTATTTTTATTTATTTGATTTAATTTAATTAATATATTTTTGTCCATAGAGCTGCTCTTTGGTAGTAAAATTGAACCTTTGGCCTGCAACACCTGTCTGAGGTCTTCTCCTCACTAGGCCACTGTGCCTGGCCCAGCTTCTCATGTCAGGGCTGATATAACTACTTCAATTTCCACCTCACAAAACGGACAGAGGAGGGAATAAAAGCCAACCCGATGAAGGGCTTCCAGGCAGAGCAGCAGCTTAGGAATAGGCAGTGCTTTGATACCTCCCTCTTCAGGTGTCTTGTTTAACGCAGGACCCCCAGAGGCTAGCATATTAACTGACACAGAGTAGGTACTCAATAAATCCTTGCGTGCATGATTTACAAAGAGGCCAGATATCAGCTTGCTTGTTTCTAATCTTGCTGAAAGCACCCAAGAATGGAACCCTTTCTCTTGGTTTCTCCTCTCAGGTGCACATGAAATGAGAAGGAATTTGGGAAGTGTACTACGTACGTAATAACTCTGACAGATGAAAGCATGCTATGGCAAATGAGGGAGATGAGAAGGCACATAAATAATCCACGTTAGGTTGCAAAGATTGTGAAAGACCCTTGCACGGTTGGCCTGGTCCCTGCTGAACATGAAGGCCTTTAATTGGAAACCTAAATACTACGTTGCACTTTCCGTGTTGAAATCACTCTGTCATTCTTTGTCTCTGAGAGAGATGGACGTCCAGTGGTGTGCTTGGACTGCCTCGCTCCACACCAGCAGGCAACCACTGGTGGTCCGAAGGGAGCTTTCATCCTCCGGGGGAGGTGGTTGTGAGGGCTGTTGGGTCAGAGTTGGTACATGGTGTCCTTCTGCGTCATTAACCTCCAGGTGGAGACAGCTGTCTCTACATCTCTCCTTTTCCAATGAGCAGAAGTTTTCAGCCAGACTCAATACCCAATGTTCTCAAATTGGGCAAATATGCGTCTGTGTTTCACTGACCCCAAGACTGGCTCTTCTCTATAAGAGAACAGGAGTTCTGCAGAACAGACAGATGATTCCCGGGGAAGGCCATGCTGGGTTTTTCTCTCCCTATGGCTGGCACAGTCTAGTTTTATCTTCTGTTTTACTTCAATTCCAGGAAAATCCTATTCTCATCCAGAAAAATATGTCAGGAAAAAACACGCAACACAAAGAATCAGCCAATTCGGCTGTATTTGGATTACATAACCAACTTCCCAAATGAGCCAATAAAAAGGGGACTTTATTAATCATAAGGGCAGGAGATTTTTGAAGTTGATGAGGAGCAATAACCCTTTCCCCTGTGGTGGCTGTGATCACAGTTACTAGATGATAACTTCAGAGGAAAAAAAATGTCCCTTTGCACATTAAGACAGTCAAGAAGCTTTTACAAACAGGGGACCAAAGCATACACTGAGCTATCATTTAGTTTTTAATTAATACCAAATTACAATTGCATTTTCAGAGCATCCCTTGTTAGATCCACATTAGCAATAAGAGAGTTCACCGGATGGAAGTTTTTGCAAAGAACATTGGGGGAATGAATAAGGGATACAGGTGGTGGGGATGGTGTGTGTAGGGGTGCTGGGGTATGGGAGAGGGGAGCACAGAAAAGAATAGAATATCAAGAAATAGCAAAGGAAGTGCTGGAAGCTGGATGGCCGTGTATGGTAGTCATATGTCTCCTTATGATAGATCTTAAGGTTTTGCTCTACTTAGAAAAAATTTAGAGTTGAGAGACAGCATGGCAGAATAGAAGGAGGATGGATACTATAAAATGATAAAGATAATGCTCAATTCTATGGCTTTCGCAAAGATTAATGAGCTTGTTCTTGTAAAATTTCGGTGCCTACTAATTGGTAGCCATTATTGCCTCTAGTTTCTTTATGTAAATTTCAAAAAGGACCAGGGTCTGAGTAAGAGTATTTTTTTTTTAAGAAAAGGAATGTTTAAGGATACAGTTCCCATCCCATCATGGTCACTACAGAGGACTTTCCCGTAACCCTTCTGCAATATCCTGAGTAGAGTGGTGAGGAAGTAGGCAGGTTATTTCTGTTTAGTGGAGGGAAGTAGGGAAAAAAGGAAGTTCAGGAGGAGAAGAAAGAGTAGAAGAGGAAGAAGTCATGGTGGCAGTGGAACATTTTAACTCTCTATTTTATGAACTAGGTTATTATTCTGAAAATATCAAAAGGGATTAGGCTGTAATAATAACTATTTTCTTGTGACAGGTGGGCATAGAATTTTATTTTTCTCAACCTCTCTGTATATCCCAGATTTCTTACAATGAACCAGCATATATTATAATTAGGAGAAATAAAATAAAATGAGCCCCTGTTAACTACTTCAGTGACATGTATCTTGCCCTGGGCCTTTGGAAGAGGAATGTGTGAGAAGCATAGCCAAATGGTGTTGGGGTTCTTGTCCCAGCCTTACAAAGAGTTCAGCATTCTGGAGAAAGGGGCTGATGTGTAGATTCAAGAAGGAGTCCAAAAACAAAAGATAATTTTGAAAGGCAATGGGGGGTCAGAGGACCTTCAGCTAAAGGAACTGAAAGGCTACACCTTGACTAAGGACCCATGCTATTTATTTAACACAATTTGTCCTAAGGCAAGGTGGAGATAATACACTTCAAAAGGTAAGGTTTCAAAGGGTACAGAAGCATTGTCATTTTGGGGAATAGCCTACAGCTGTTCAGGTGTTTGGCCAACAGGAGGCAATAAAATGCCCTGAGCTGTCTGGAAGTTAACAATCCTATTCAGGTTTGGGGGAAGTGCCATTTAGCCTTTTCTAACAGGTAAACTACATATGTGGCTCAGCCATTGTTGAGTCCACCAAGCTTCACCAACCTATTGATGGAAAATCTTGTAATTATTACATGCTGGAATTTGTTCCTGGCAAAATGGTCAGGTGTGAGAGGTTTAGAAATTCAAATGGCAGCCTCAGAAATTGCCACAGCCAAGATAGGCCAGGACTCTGGACCCGTTCAGTGTTCATAACAGAATGTTTCATGTGAGGGAATCTAGCTTGTAAACACAAATACAATCTTGGAAAAATTTGTTCTCTTTCTCCCTGACTTCCCCCAGTTTTGGGAACTCTGTATTCTATGCATCCTCCCACACAGCATTTTGGTTCACTGGGAACCTCGTGAGTAAATCAACCAAATGCTGGCTTATCACACTGAGCCTGGCACCAGGTTCTGCACTATCTGCAAAGCCAGTAGCAATAGCGACAGGGAAGTGTGTGGGCATCTTGAGCAAGTTTTCATTTAGGCAGCTATCTTCTTCCAACAGTTTGGGTCTCTCCGGCATATTCACTAGGACGCTTCAGCTCAAGCAAATGGTCTTAACACAAGCACGGGTGAGCCAGTCTGCCTACTGAAAATGGTCCGGCTGACCTGGAAGATGAGTCCATTTCACCCTGAGAAGAATAGTGCTGTATCTTTTTCCTTGAAAATAGAATCTGTGTAATGTTTTCTTTAGTGGGTGAGGGAGAGGGCAGAGTCAAACAAGAACTTCGGGTTTAAGAGGAGCATCAGATGAGGGATGGGTGTTCTAGAAAGAAGTTAATTAATGTTATTGAATAAGAAGTTAAGGTTTTTGAGAAATCACAACATAACTCCGGGGATGATGAGATAAAGGCATGGCTCTTTAAGGACTTTGGTGATATAGAATGAAATCATATGTAATTGCCCCCAAAGTAGTGCCACTATGCCAGAGTCTGGAAGAGTCGAAGAGTAGTAAAGCAAGCGAAACCAGGACCGGGTTTTTACTTCTTATTGAAATCTGTCTCAATTTATCTTACTTGTTTATACTGACTTCCCTAACTCGCCTTCCTAATATCATATACCATCTTGCATGCTATTGGTAAATAAAGATGATGTAGCACTTTAATAAATGTGCAAAAACCAACTGCTGTGGACTCTTCTGTGTCCCCTTCCCCCAAATCCATAGGTTGAAGCTCTATCCCCCAATGTGTTGTATTTGGAGATAGGGCTTTTAGGAGGAAATGAAGTCATGGGGGTGGGGTCCTAATCTGATAGGATCGGTGGCCTTATAAAGAAAGAGATAGAGCCTGGCTAACATGGCTCAGTGGTTGAACATCAACCTATGAACTGGGAGGTCACAGTTGGATTCCCAGTCAGGGCACATGCCCGGGTTGTGGGCTTGATTCCCAGTAGAGGGTGTGCAGGAGGCAGCCAATCAATGATTCTCACTCATCATTGATGTTTCTCTCTCTCTCTCCCATTTCCTTTCTCTCTGAAATCAATAAAAATATATTGAAGAAATGAGAGAGAGAGAGAGAGAGAGAGAGAGAGAGAGAGAGAGAGAGAGAAAGAAGAAGAAGAAGAAGAAGAAGAAGAAGAAGAAGAAGAAGAAGAAGAAGAAGAAAGCAGTATCTTCCTTTCCCCACATGCAGTGCGCCAAAGAAAGGCTATGTGAGGACACAGTGAGCAAGGAGCTGTCTGCAGCCCAGGGCAGAGCCCTCTTAGACACTGACCCTGCTCACATCTTGAGTTTGGACTTCCAGATTCCAGGAATGTGACACATTTCTGACGTTGAAGCCACCCCACCTATGGTATTTTGTTATGGCAGCCCAAGGTAAGATACAAATGATGTTTGGCTTTAAAAAAATCAGTTTCTCTAAATTACTATGGCAAGACCTTGGCCAGAGATTTGTTTTTAGTCAAGCTCAATTATCTTTATTCCATTTCTTAAATTTCCCAACTGAGAAAAATAATATCTCCTGATTATTTCCCATCAATTGCAATGACATTTTTTGCTGGAAAAAAAAAAGGCAAAATATACCTTGGATGGCCTATTTCTTTATAGCCATCTGCTTGTATAATTCCTTGAATGCAGATGCCTCAGAATGGGCTCTTCTTGATTTCTTTCAATTCTAAACCTGGAACAGTTTTATTTTATTGTTTTCCAAGGATATGTAATAAAGAACTGAGCTATACCAGTGAATATAGGAGAAGGCTAAACTTTTCTTATATGATTAATAATGCAACACTATTAATGAAACATTAAAAAGGTAAAAAAAATGGTGTTTTATAACATTCAAAACTAAATATAATTTTTTAGGAAAGTATTTTATTTTTGTGTCTCAACAGATGAATTCATAACCTTGTTTTCTGATAAGACAGTTCAAACATATAAATCAATTACAACAATGTGCTTATTAGCTCCCCCTCCCACCCCTGTATTTTAAAGCAACTGACAATGTTGAAGGACACCAAGACAATAGGGCTTAGCTAAACAATGTGGCAATTAAAATGGCCCTCTAGAAAAATAATTACAACAGTTGTGAAAAGAATTTGTCCTTTGAGCAAAACAGACTACATGAAAAGAATCATCTGGAAACAGGATTGTAGTTTCCCTTCCAATAAAAGGGAAGGAGATGTACTTTAAAACAATGGTACAGAGAGCTGGGAAGTCAGACTGAAAACAACAGAAAGCCCCAGGCAATAAATTTCTCCAATAAAACCCATACCCTTGAAGATATCCATTCAAACTCTTGTTTCATATTAAAATAAATAACTGTTCCCTCACCCCCAGCACCTGGAAGTGAAATATTTTATTATCCTTTGTTAAAATTAGTTTAGTAATTTTTCTAAGTCAGTATCTCTCAAAGAGAAAAGGGGGAGGGGTTGTGATGAATCTTGTAGATTTCATGTAGAGGTTCATATGAAAGATAAACCAAGCCAATTTATGGTCAATGCTGTTTTAGATGCTAGTTGTAAAGGGAGTAAACATATCATGGCAGACCTGGGACTCCCAGGGGGAGAGGGGTGCATACTCAATGACTTTGTCCAGCTTCATCCTGTACCACCTTTGTAGTAGGCCCCAAATTCTACTCACCATTCCCTCATGCTTTCCCTGTAAGCCTCACAGCACCCTGGTGAGGTAGGTAGTGTTATGGTCGTTTTGAGAGATGGGGATGCAGAGCTGTTAAGTAGCTTGTCCATAAAGAAACAGGAACCCAGTGAGAGTCCTGGGGACTCTAACTCCAGATCCTTGTCTATTTAGTAGGTAACGATTCTGACTCCCTGAGAGTGGATCATTAAAGCAGGTAGGTCTTAAAGCCAGACTAGTGCCTGGCCAGTTGGACACTAAGGCCCTTCTCTAAACCACCTGATTTGGATGATAGGATGAGAAACAGGTTGTGGTCAACATGGAAGCCAAAGAAGTTAATGTGGAGCAATGCAGAATTAAAGTTTGGATCACATTTCAATAATGACTTTATTTATTGATGTGCTGTTCAGTAATTATGATAACAGATACCCAGATGTTGCATGATTAAATAGATGAATGAAAGAATGAATAAAGATTGTGCTTGGATAAGTGGAAAATTAAATGTTCTACATATTTTAAAACAAAAGCTGGAGAAATCTGATTTCCAATTTCTAAACAAGAATAAGGAGTTTAGATTTCTGAATTATCTGTGGGTATGTATTTAAGCTAATACTTGTGGCATTAAAAGGATATAAATACACAGCTATTTAAAATAATTTTTAATATAGAGTTTGTATACTTGTTGGTTTAGAACCCAAACTATGAAGGTTAATATTAGAGACAGGACTATATTCCTTTTCCTTCAAAATGAAATTCTCTCGTGTATACCTATGTCTTCCTTGTCATTCATTTGAAAAGTGTGTGCTCTCCAGTTCTTACCAAATGCTAATTTGAAAATACATTGAAAAGAAATTCTTGTGTAGTTCAGTGGTAAAGCATTGACCTATGAACCAGGAGGTCACGGTTCGATTCCCAGTCAGGGCACATGCCTGGGTGGTGGGCTCGATCCCCATTGTGGGGCATGTAGGAGGCAGCTGATCAATGATTCCCTCTCATTATTGATGTTTCTATCTCTCCCTTTATCTTTCTCTCCGAAATCGATAAAAATATATTTAAAAAAGAAAAGACATTGAACTAAAACAATGAATCACTCTTCTGTTGACTCACCAACTTTTGAAGTACTTTCCATTTTGGTAAACCCATTTTTTTCTGCCTGAAGACTCATGACAGAAAACAGCTGCCATGTATTGAAACCAGTCCCTTGTCAATACCAGAACATTTCTTATTCAGGGCCATGGGAGGCTCCTGAGACCACTAAAATGGAGGTGGCCAAATTCTTCGGGTGTTGCAAAATAGAAGAGCTTGTAGAAATCAGGATGGTGGAGCTGACTTGTAATCTCTCTGCATTACACACTTGTTCTGTACTTAGTGAATTAAATCCTCATAGGATGTTTCAACTGATAGGCTTAACAAAACTCTGGATGCCATGGTATGGATTTGTGTGTGCATTTAAAAAAAGTGTTTATCTCATTCTGTGCCAGCCGTGAATGTATATAGGAGATGTAACCTATTATTCTTTTGTACATCCAGCTAATAGCTCATGGTGAGATTAAATGTGGTGAGTTGCTTCTGTGCTATGGTACCAACATGCTTGATCAATTGTGATTAAAAATATGACTATTGATGCTGCAATTAGAAGTGGCTCATATAAGTGTTTCCCCTGTGGGGTCTGGTAAGTAGATTTATCTCCCAATGTGACAGTGAACAAAATTATTCAATATATTCAATATAGACTTAACTTCTGCAATCACATGTAAGATTTAGGTCTTTCCAGCAAAGAGGTAACCTATCGAGTAGTATGTTGTTTTTGTGAAGACTCTCCTTGGGTTTTCGACTCTCAGACTCTGACTTCTTGTGATTGAGTTCTGGTATTGTTCTTCTTAGAGGACAAACAGAATAGTAAACATCCACAGGTAAGCCACATATTTTCCACTTGCCTTTTCTTTTCCCTTTTCTTTCTTCAGATGGTTCTTAGTAATATGTGTGTGTGTGGCATTAAAATAGATGTACTATTTAGAGAGATTTGTTGATGTGTCCCAACATTCTGATTTACCCAGTTTAGAGTATTATGAAATGAAACAATGTCTGCATAGCTATCCTAAAGGATTTCTTTCTCAATCCAATTTTTTTGATAGAGGATCATAATTTCTGCATTTGGTTGTTTGTAAGAGTTGATGAAAGGCACCAGAGTGACAAGCCTTCAAAGCCAATGTTTTCAGGTTTTCCATCAGTCAGTGGCAGAATTCCTAGGTGAATTTCTCCTCAGGAATCCCATTAAGGTTTCTCTGTTTCCTTTTTCACTTGGCCTTATTCCACATTAATCTTCATGTCCTGAGTTTTAGGTCTGACAATGAGGTAATTAGGAAAAGACTGTTGGGTTCCATAATAAACATATCTGCCTTAAAGGGAATAGGTAGGAATTCATAACTTTTATTTTGACTACATCAAATGACACAGGAATATTAACAGGCAGCTAGTTGGAACAGTATGCTTGTGACCAATGAAAATGAGAGGAATGAAACAAAAATCAAAATAAATCCAAACAAAAACCCAGAAACACAAAACCATGATGGGCTCCCAAAGGTAGGAAGCAGCACATGGCCAGAGTGTGTCTATGAGCCTAGAGCCAGAGTGAGGCTGCTGAGTCAAATGCAAATTTAGTTTCATTTAAAAACGTGACTTCATTGTATATTCCTTTTCTCATTGTTTTAGAACAAGTCCTGGAGTGCTAGAAACATCTCCCTGATCAGTGAGTTTATGTAACTTGTGATGCATCTGTTGGCAAAGGGATATACTCAATACATTCAAACTGTGTTCATGAGAACTCTCTTGGCTTTAGCCATGCTAGTTCAGTAGAGTATAAAACTGTCAAACACGACTCTTCCCCCAGCAGCTCTGACATTACCAGAAAGTCTTCAGGAAGGAATTCCCTTCTGGCAGCAAGCGCTTCGTTTTGCAATTAAAGAACAGCTAAGGGGAAATTTTGTGAATGTCTTGCTAAGGGTCTCAGAATTTGAGTATATGCTGCTGCCTGGAGGTGAATCCAGGCTTTCTGATCATTTACCAGTAGGGCTTCCAGATACCATTCCTGCCAGCTTTTCACTTCCTCCTCCTCCACTAGTCCCTTTTCACTGGAAGGCATCTAGCGAGATATTGTGTGTGTGTGTGTGTGTGTGTGTGTGTGTCTGTGACATAGGATGACCACTAACTCAGCTCATCTCCCTAAAGCCTATTCCTTTAAGTACCAAAGATAAGGAGAGACCACCTTCATTCTCAACAAAAAAGACTGAACAAATGTAGTTTTTACATGTTCAGTTTTTTCCCTCTTGAACACTTAACAAACCCTCTCTTCCCCTTGTTACCAATTTGCCTGAGGATGAGATAAAAGATTTCTCTTTTGTTCGTGTGCCTTTCTATTTTGCACAGTGTCTTGAATCACTGATAGTTGGCTGAGTAGAAGCTAACTCAGAGAGAAAAACTATGTGATGATGTTGTATGTATGGCTTGCTGAACTCTTCAGTTCTTGCTTAAATATATTTCATACCTAAAGTCATGTCTATAGTCATTATTGGTTTATGTAACCAAGTCAAATGTATATGAGATAATTTTGCAAGTGATACTGGATTTATCTTCATGTCTTTATAGTATGGTTGATATTACCTAGACTTGGATATCCAGCAGGTCAAACCATGGCCTTGGAAATGTTGCCTAGAACCAGATAGCCTGGCCTTATATCCCTCTCTGAGTGGTACCCACCAACACACATTAGATTCCCATTCCCTGGACCTACTTCTTCTTTGACTAGAGATTATTTGAAGATTATTTGATCTAATAACAGTGTTAAAGATGTTTAAGTAATCTAATGTTTCCTATAAGGTTCATATAACTTTCTTCTCTCAATAAGGAGTTATCTTCTAACATGTGACTCCAATTGTCTTTTATAATGTTTCATTTCTTAATTATACCCCAATGGATTTAACTGAGATGTCAGATGCTTAAGCCCTTTGTTTTTTTTAACTTATTTCACATATTAATAAGAACTTATTTTTATATATTAAAATCATGCCCACAATAAGAAATCAATAATACTAGTCAATGAGATGCAAACCTAAATCATTATACTTTTGTCATTAGCACTAACATTTTGCAAATAAAAACAAGATAACAGGCATTTTAAAAAAAAGTTTTGTAGCTTGTTGGTTTAGTACTTTCAATCATGGGATGTTCCCAGAATAGATTTTGATAAAAGACATTAAAGAAAAACATAGACACACATTCTGTTTTCCCCCATCTTGCTCAAGCTTATCAACTTTTAAAACAGTTACATTTTAAACACATAAAAATACCACCCTCCCCCACATATTTATATATGTATATATAAACAATAACTTTTCAATTAATTATGATTTGGGGCATTCCACACCAAGTGGAAAACAGAAAAAGACAGTGCATATGTGTGTGGTATACCTGATTTTATAACTGGAGAAGAAAAGAACATGTTTCCATACAAATATTCTCTAAACAAGGTCTATCCATGACTCAGTTCCTGTCTCTTGCTATCACATAGATATGTATATGAATCCATGTGTAGCTGGACACATGTTGCTATAGAGATTGGGAGAACTTTTTTTTTCAAGTCTGAATTAATCTCTTGTTTAATCATTATTTGTTAATTATGTGGTATTGTAGATTATATTGATTATCTTTTAGTGGGGAGTAATGATATTAAAGCAATTTAGAATAGGAGGTGTGCAACAAAATGAAGAAAGTTAACATGGCAACAACATTTCTGCTTTTTTTTTCTTTTGCCTTTGTAGACTAGGCACACATGTTTTTACTGTGACCCATTTTCAATATGGAAAGATATCTTTTGAACTTCATTGGAATTAATATAGTTAACCAATTTAGTGGAAAGTAAATTTGCATTTTTGTTGTTGGCTAATGGCTATTTTGCATATTAAAAGTAAAGACTTGCTTAAAATATGCAGACTCTCTTGATTGTACCAGCTCTTGTCTCATTCTGCTAAGGCTATAAATAAGCTTCTACTTAAGGCTGGCTTTATACTAATCCACCTGCTTCTAGAAGAGGAGGGAGGGAGGGAGGGAGGGAGGGAGAGGGAGAGAGAGAGAGGAGAGAGAGAGAGAGAGAGAGAGAGAGAGAGAAGAGAGAGAGAGAGAATCACTTAACCTGCAGATTGCTGTCAGTTTGTGATTTTGTGAATAGAAATCACATAATCACTTTTAAAGTGTTATGTGAGATAGGCTGGAGGGTTTATTTTTAAAGCAATTTCCAGTCTAACAATTACCCAAGAATTTCCGAGTACCAATGAAAGAAGACCTCCCTGGAGAGAGTGCTCATTGGTGAGGTACCACAGCAGCTGGAAGGCGACAGTGGTTAGTAAGGCAGAGGGGGGATGAGGGAGCAGTTCAGTGTGGTGTCAGGAAGGGGAGCTGTGGGGCACACCAGAGCTCTCATCTCTCTGTGGGCTGTCTCAGGGGGGGTAGCAGTCTCTGCTGTTTTCCTCCTCCTGTTTAGGATGTTCTCCAGAGAGAGGAAGAGACATTAAAGGATGTGGCAAAGGAGAAGGGCACTCTGGGGCACATGCAAGCTTGTGTTGATCCGATTCCCATATTTTGAAAGAGGAACATCAGCTCCAGGCCTGTTTTTAAAAAACCAAACTTTTTGCAAACTTCTTAAATCATGCCTTTTTTTGGGGGGTGGGGATGAAAGTATTTTATTTTGGGCAATCTGTTGAAAAGCTTATACAAGATAAGCAGTTTTTATTCTCTAACATTTTTTTTAGAACATTTGCAGCTACATTCACTGCTCCCAAAACAGACAAACCAACTTCAGATGTGAAAACCTATCATTGTTCATTTAAAGCATAGTTTACTTGGCTAACACCTTACAAGTCCAGACTTATGTCCCTAGACCAGTTTTTGTTGGGTAAGTTGCCCAAATGTCAAGGCTATCGTTTTGACCTTGTAGAATTAGGTTGCGAAGTTGTCCTTCCCCCGTTGTCCTACTTTTGCTGGAGTGAGAATGAGAAGGCTCTTGAAGGAGTAACTGAGAATGGGAATGGCTCTTGAAGGAGTAACTGAGTCATGTCAAGTGTGCTAAAGTACCAAGAAGCACCCTCTGTTGCCTCACCTAAAGATGCAATTCTAAAATCAACAAGTCAGATAATATTTCATCCTTCAAGGCTTTCCACACATAAAGGCAGAATAACTCCAAAACTCTTCAATCAGAAAATATCAAAGATTTTTATCAGAAAGGATGGAACTTCCAAAGCCAGTGTTGCCAAGTCAGTGGAAATTACCAGGCATATGATGTATAGTCTAATGGGGAGTGTCTCATACCTTAATCGCAGCAACAAAGATGATAAATATTTGCCTGATTACCAAGTAGTGTGAATGGCTGTGGTCCCAAAGGTTTTGTTACTCGGTTCACATGCCACAAATCCAAGTGGAATAGCTCATGTGAGCTATATAAGGTTGAGCAGGACACAGGGAACTGGTATAAAAGACACCTATGAAAGTTAAAGAAGAACATAAGCTCTGATTTTTCGCTAGTTAGAAAACTATCAAAATTAGTAATAAAGGGAATATAATTAAAATGGATCCAAGTGTCTCCCTCCAACCTTTCTTTAAACTCTTGATATATCTTTTGTCACTTCTTAGCCTTCTAAACTGAAAATAATGTATTTTTGTTCTTTCCTAGAAAGCCCCAAGACACATTCTGTGTTGTTGAACAGCTTCTGAGCACAGTCCCTGAAGTTACAACAAATGTATTGACAGACATGCAGATGAAGGGAGACCCTGGCAGGGTAAGTTAATTTACTTGGGGCTCTACTCAATTTTTCTTCTCCAAGATCACATCTTCTCTTTTGTACAGATATTTTGTTCCTACTTGAGTCTTGGAAAATGACAAAAGGCAGGCTTCAATGCAGGTGCGATTTAAATATTTTTCTATTATAATTCTGAGCTCCTCAGAACTGAGAACAGAAAATTTGACAGGACAAAGAAAAAAAGAATCCACCTTAGAGCAAATTCTGAATGTCTTTGTCCTACTGGGGAGCTGTTGGTGATGAGCAAACTTTCTAGAAAGTTGAACAAAATTGGAGTTCTGACAAGTGTCCTCAGAAACTAGGAAGTACCAGTCTTGGCAATACAATACTTGGCATTTTCAAACTTTGAGAATATTTGGAAAACTCATAATGATAAACACAATGAAAATGAAAGAGGTTTTAAAAAGTGAGTAACATGAGAATTTGTAAGAGGAGAAATCCCTTGCCAGCAACACATAAGCACATCATTTGGTGAGTTATCATAAGATGGTTTCAGACATTTTGGGACATGAGTCAATTGTTTCGGACCATCAGGGCTCTAGTCAGGCAATTCTTCCTTCTAGAGATTTAATGTCTAGAGAGAATAAATACTTTTCTGGAAATGCTGAATATACACAGACAAATAACCCGTCACCCAAGTACTAATGCTGGGCTAAACAACTTCTTAAGAGACAAATCCTCTAGGAAGAGGATGACTCAGAGATGGCTCCTCACGGGAAAATGTGGCCATGTGCTGGTCTGAGCTGTTCGTCTCTGCCATGTTCTAGTTAGATCTTACATGACCTAGTTAGATCTTACGAAGAGGTAATCTGAAGTCATGAGGGGAAGCTCCTTTTGTGAAACTGAATCCTAGAGCCCAGAACTCCAGGCAGCGGAGCCCAAGATGAGAGCTTTGCAGATGTATAAAGGAACCTAAGATCTGCACCAACCATGAAAGAGTAGAAAATTGAATGACCAATTACCTATAAATCCATGATTATGATGCTTCGGGCAGAAAGTTCTCCTAGAAATATCTGGCCAGTACATTTATATAATCAGATCAGTTATATAAGAATTATGCTTTTTTAAAATCTACTGGAGCCCAATTCAAATATGTAATTTTTCTTTTGTTAGGAACATTGGGTTTAGGAGTATTTTAGAAGCGAGCTACTTTTTAGTTTAATGTTGACCAAAGTGGGTTCTGCAGAGCTGGTTTTTCCAGATTACAATTACAACATGAAAAGAAGTGCTTCATGCTCAAATAAGTTAGAGAAACCCCAAGACAAACAATATTAAAGAGAAATCTTTTTTACAGGAATTCTTGGAGTATTTATTAGGCTCACATAGATTTTGAACTTATAAGAGGTGGTTACAGAATGCAGCATTCTCCAACTTCGTTTATGGGACTGTTGTTTTGTTTTTTTTTTGGAAGAATGGTTATTAATATCTTAGTAGCTATTTTTCCCATGGACCAGAATATGGAAACCCTGAGAGAGTGTAATCTCTCCTCTGCCAATAAAATAACTAACTTTTTAAAAAACTAAATCTTTTCAAGGATGGATTCACTTTAATCCAATTTCATAAGCAAATTTTATCAATTTTGACTGAAAACAGTTAAATTACAAAGCCCTTTAATTAATGGTTCAATGTTTCTGTCTTTGTTGTTGTACAACAAAGTTAAGTATTTGCTCCACACAGTACTGAAAAATTAAGATAGACTGTTTCTCTACTTTACCTTCTTTATCTTTATTCTCTGTGTGTTTTAATTTTGAAAGACCCATTCCTTTTGCACAGAAGTTGGAATTTTGCTAGAATTTACAACAGACCTTGATTTGTATTGTTAGATAAAATGAGGTAATTACACAATTGGAAAATTAATTTCTGAAAGATCTATGATAATCATCAGGAAAGTCAAATTACAAATGACTCAAACAGGCAAGTCTTCAATTTTTATCTCATTTTCCACCCTTTATTAAGGGAGAATGGGTTTAGCCAATTGGCAAGACAATTTCTGGACCTGCTACTTTTTTTTTTTTATTGGGGCAATTTAATTTTATTAAAGTTACTCAAGATTTTAAATATTAAAACAAATGCCAGATTTTGAATGTCAAACCCCCAATCTGATGTGAAGAAGCAAACCTTCTATGCCAGCTTATATGCTATCCAAAAGGGGGCTCTTTTTCAGGTCTCTCTCAACATGTGCAAACTGTAGGAATTTCCTCTCTGTTCTGTGCTGTTAAATAGATCACATTCATGAATACCCTCTATATCCAATGCTTTCTGAGATCATATGAATATATTTTGAAAATCCATTCACTCAACATTTAGCAAATTATACCATATCTTACTTGAACCAGATCACTGGTGGCAATGGCATGATGCCATTTAAAAAAACCAAACTATAATATTTTAACTTTGAGTAACAATCATTTAAAAAATTGAATTGGCAATATCCTTGGGTCAGAGGGGAAAAATTGGTAAGCACTTTTTAATTCACCTTGTTTTCCTCACTTCTTTAAAAACAAGACAGATTCCTCTTGGTCTACACAGGATAATTTTCAAAACAAGAACCAATTCTCTACTTAGTAAGGAAGCAGGGAGAAACCCTGAAGTTGCCCATTCAAAGTAATACTTTGTCTCTAGTACTTGGATAGACAACATCAGAGCTGCTAGATGCTTCCTTTGGCAACACTCCAGTCTTCAGACAGCTATCATGTTTTAAACGGCCTCTTAGTTGTATTAACATCATGTTCTGCATGGATGGATCACCCTGGTTTGTGTTGGCATCTGAGAAGAACCTATCCAGCGAGCTTTTGAACATCTGAATTCTTGATCTTATTTATGAGGTGAATATTACCCCATGAGTATGCTATATAATAAGTATATACTCTTTTGTTTCCTATTAACCCATTAGTAGCAACTGATGGAAGAAATATCAAGTTGTCGTTGAATGGATTGTTTTCATTCTTACCACCTACCTTCATTTTACAGGTACAACTAGTGGCCTATCACCTTCTGGAGAAACCAAGGGCTTGGTTACAGTACACTGGTCCAGTGTGATATCACAAGTATAAAAAATATTCCATTCTGTATCAAAACTAGGCACATGCCTTTATTTATAGTAACAGAAGTTAACAGAGTCGAGCAGTTTTTGCCTTGGGTCCTATTTCTTGGCATCCTACATCAGACAAATGCATCTTTCAACACATCTCCGCCCACAACTCCGGGGATCTGGTCTCAGGGTTATCTGGATGTAAAGGAAGGTGAAGTCACACTTGGATCTATAGTGGTGAGTAACTAAAAGCACAACCTCTCATTCATATTGCTTTAAAACATATACAGCATATATGCTTCAAAAAAAATGGAAGAATAAAGAATATATTGATTTCTTTGTGGTGTCGAACCAACAGTATGGTATGATGCAAGGATTTAATAAAGGATAATCATAGATACAAATTTTTCGGTAGAGTATATTTTAGACAAATGTGTCTTTTTTTAATATGTAAATCCTACATTGTAGGTTGTTCCTTTTAATTTTTTTCTTTTGTTTCTGCAGTGGTAGAAAATGTTGAATAACCGTCCATGAGCATGAGCCAAGGTTCAGGTTCCTTACTGAGATCCCCAGAATGCCAATATTTGCAATGCAAACAATTAGTATCCCACTGTGTGAAGGGCTTGGACACCAGCCTGCCTGCCTCTAGGTGGAGCGTCCCCATAATCAGTCCTCCTGCTCCCACAGACCCTGCTCTGACACAGGGGCAGCTGCACTAAGCTGCCTTTTGACCTAGTAATCGGCTGTGCCAGGTTGTCCTACGGGACAATGACACAGAGCCAAGTGTGCGTGGTAGACCCTCAGATCATTTTCATGTTGAACCTCCTGGGTCCAGCCACCTCCCCTTCCACGACAGCACCATTGTTTTTTCGGGGCACGTACTCAAGGTCAATGCTGTTTTTGTGCTTGCCTTTCCCTCGGCTCCATACAAAAAGGAGGAGAAAACAAAATAAAACCACTCCCAGGAATGTGAAACAGCCCATGGCTGTAGACACCAGTATTGTTTTAAGGTCCAGGGAAAAGGTGTTGGCATTGGTGCCATTGGACAGGGTGTCATTGGAATCGGTCATGTACATAGGGGTCCTGTTGGCATAAAGGAAGCGGTCTGAAGTGAATCCTTTCACAGTCAGCGAGGCTGTGTAGGTGTCGTTCCCAGCAGCGTTGCTGGCAATGCACACATACACCCCACTGTCTTGGTCCTGGGCAAAGCGGATTTCCAAGGTGCCGTCACCCAACACGGTAGCTCTTCCGTTGGACTTGGTGGTGATCAGACGCCTTCGGGGCGTCACCCAGGACATCACAGGCTGGGGGTCCCCGTCCGCACTGCATTCCAACTGGACCGTCTGCCCTTCGTCCACGAGCAGGTGCTGCAACTTCTTCTCACGGATTTTGGGTTTTTTGCAGGTGAAGTAAAAGGAAAGGGCAGTGCTGTGGAAATCCTGGAAGGACCGCTCACGAATGGTGTCGGGGCCAGCACACATGGGCTGCTGGCCGCCGAACTGCAGGGTGGGGTGCCGCTGCAGGATCCAGAGGAGACGGCAGTCGCAGGCCAGGGGGTTGTTGTTAATGCTCAGGACCTCCAAAGCCCTAGGGGAGGAGAAGACGTTCTCTTCCAAAGTTTCCAGTAGGTTCTGAGACACGTTGAGCACGCGAAGGAAGCGGAGCCCTTGGAAGGAGTGTGGCTCAATGGCCCGGAGCTGGGCCCCCACGATGTGAAGCTCCTGAAGGCGGGTCAGGTCAGAGAACATCCCTGCTTCGATAGTGCTGATGGGGTTGTAGGAGAGGTTCAGGTGGGTCAGGTAGACCAGGTGCTTCAAGGCCAGGAAGGGTACCGTGGACAGGTTGGTATTGGTGATCGACAGAGAGGTGAGGTTGAGGCCGTAGAGGCTATTGGCAGGCATCATGTCCAGTAAAGGCCAATAGTCAATCTCCAGGTGTTTCAGGTGGAACAATCTTTTAAAGGCATACACAGGCATATGGTTGATACTGAGATGCTTCAGATGCAGGCTCACGAGGCTGTGGAGGTGGGAGAGGGCCTCCGTGGGTACCGCGGTGAGGTTGCACTTCTCCAGGGTGAGCTGCTCCAAGCTCAGCAGCCCGCTGAAGGCCCGGTGCGATATATAAACCAAGTCATTGTCCCCCACTTCCAGAGACTTCAGGTTGTGCAGATCCTGGAACATGTAGTCCAGTAAGATGACAATCTTATTCTCACTGATGTCCAGCTTGGTGAGGTTGGACAGCCCGGTGAACACCCCCAAGGGGACCAACTTGAGGCGATTGCCTTTCAGGCGGAGGGAACGCAGGTTGAAGAGACTGTTAAATGCTCCCGGCTCCACATTGGCGATGATGTTGTCACTCAGGTCGATCTCCTCCAACAGAGGATACGATATGAATTCTTCGGGGTTGACGCTTTTCAGTCTGTTCTTGCTGAGGTCCAAGATTTTGGTCTCGATGGGGATGCCCTCTGGGATGGCAATCAGGCGCCTGCGGTGGCAGCTGACAGATTTGTTCTGGGCGGAGCACTCGCAGCGAGCCGGGCAGCCGATGGTGGACCCCATGAAGATGATCACCACAGCCAGACCCAGGAGCGGCTGCCAGCATGATACGGCCGAGTGAAGCATGACGCCACCTCTTAGTCTGCGCCTTGGTCACGGGCCTGCAGGGGAAGCGGCAGAAGAGAGGAGAGAAGGTGAGCCAGCGCATGGAAAAAGGGAGAGGGAAACCAAAAGGCAGAAGTCCAGTGGAGAGGCGCAGGGCTGGGCATCACGCAGCTCTGAACTGGAATCTGAGAGCCTCCAACGTGAGCCGCATGGTCTCGGATAAGTTTCTCACCTCCCTGCACCCCGCTTTTCTTGGCTAAAACATGGAGGTGATGGGGATGATAACAGTAGCTTCCTAGAGCTAGGACAATTACAGTATTTGAAAACGATCAGAGACTGCACATTGTCCGGCATAGACTGTGAGGCAAAGCCACATACATTTTACAAAAGGCTCTATTTGAACTCGAACAAAATGGGGAGTGACGAAGACAAAACCTGCTTGCTCAGTGTGAATCAGTGTCTGCACCTCTCCTGTTTGGGATGCTGTCCTGTGTTCGAAATGAAGCCAACAGAAGCTCCATACAACACCAGGCCATAGGGTCAAAGATAAAACAAAGGCTACATCCAAGTATAAGACTTTCCCTTACATATATAATATCTTCTTTAACTTTAAAAAAGAACCTTTAGCCGAAACCGGTTTGGCTCAGTGGATAGAGCGTCGGTCTGTGGACTGAAAGGTCCTGGGTTCGATTCCGGTCAAGGGCATGTACCTTGGTTGCGGGCACATCCCCAGTAGGGGGTGTGCAGGAGGCAGCTGATCGATGTTTCTCTATCATCAATGTTTCTAACTGTCTATCCCTCTCTCTTCCTCTCTGTAAAAAATCAATAAAATATATATTTTTAAAAAAAGAACCTTTAATTACAAAGTATACTTCTTCTTTCAGAATTCAGTAACTTGGATGTATGAACGGATTTTCTTTTTTGAGATAAAAAGAGCCTCAAAATCTCTGTGTATTCTTTGTGTTTGTCATCAGGACAAGGCACCAACATAGCGATGATGATGAAAATGTTTTCTTAAGTTTTGAGGTTAAATACTGAAGAGTGGGAAGAGTCAGAATTTTAAGAAAAATGTTTTTAAATAATAAATGAGCGATCATTCTTTCATATTCAAGTTCAAATCCAGTGAACCTGTAAACTGAAACCAAAGAGGTAGCAAATGAGATCAGAAGTGAGTATGTTTTAACTGCAGATACTTAAGAAGACATGAGTAACCAGAGGTGGTTGTTGAGCTGTGCTTTTCAGCCCGAGGTTCCCGGCGTACACTTCATCCATAAACACCTTTCCTTAGGCGTGACAACTCTAAAGCAATATTTTTAGATAAAGTATTTGACAAGCTTCAGTGTCTACTCCTGAATTGTAAAACAACAATTAATAAGAGTACAGGTCTCCAATCACAGTGTTTACATATATGTCTCTGTCTATGTGCAGGTATATCTCTCTACATCTAAACAAATCATCCATAAATGAAAACTAGGATCAACCTTAATGGTGAATAACTAACTAGAAAAATGTTGCCAAAATGTAGAAACAAGGCAAAGATACAGAAAGTGCTAGCAAAATCAATTATATATGAATATGAGTTCTAATTATTGAAAAAGATGTGGTAAAACTATTGTTTGTAGATCAAATTAATGTCTGCCTTGAAAACTAAAGAAAATTAATTAAAATTTCTAACAAATAGGAGAATTAAGTAAATCAACATGTTATAAAATCTAATTGTTTTTTCACATTATATAAAGCAGAAAATATTGTAAAAAATAATTCCAGTCACAGAATCTCTGAAAAAAAAGTCACACAAATTCCTTAGACTAAACTTAACAAGAAATACACTGAACTAATCAAAGGATATACTATATATTTTAATAGTAAGATTTGATAATAGCTAGATATACATCTAACCAAGATTACTTTTTGGACTTGAAAAATTCTAAAGTTTATTTTGAAGAACATAAATATGAGAATAATCAAAAACTTTTAAAAATGGTAATAAACACAGACTTACCCTATAAGGTATTTAAATATAACTTATAAAATTATAAATAATAAAGCAGCATGATAGTGATACAAAAATATACAGTCAATGAAACAAATATCAGGAATTATATCTAAATATATTTGGAAAGTCAGTGTATGTCAGTGGTGGCGAACTATGACATGCACGTCAGCACTGACACACATAGCCATTTCTGATGACACGCGGCCACTGAGGCGGCCGCATGCCGAGGATGAAACATTTGCGAAATAATGTTTTTTCCTCAAAGTGACACACTACCCGAGTTATGCTCAGTTTTTTGGCGATGTCTGACACACCAAGCTCAAAAGGTTGCCCATCACTGGTGTATGTGAAAGGTGGCACTTTCATTCAGTGAGAAAAATATAAATGATTGGCTATACTTGGCTAGATATTGAGTGGAAAAGTTGCACATAAACTTCACTAAAATAAATTCCAATAAAATAAATTCCAGGTACATTTAGAATAAAAATACAAGAAGAAAGCTCAATAATTTTATAATAGAGTTGAAATGCATTTTCTATGACTTAACTAGAAATCATAAAAAAACCCACCTGTTCAATTTTATGCATTTAAAAAATAACAGATGAGCAAATAAACAACACACACAAAGGCAATTGCTGAACTAAACAATACATTTTAGATTCATAATAGATTAAAGATAGTACTAAATAAACAGCTCTTAATAATTAATAAGGAAAAGAGGTGAATGTAATAAAAACTAAAAGCAGCTAAAAAATGTCTGAAAAGATCAAAAACTTCACTAGTAAGCAAAGAAATGCAAATTAAACAACAGGGGCACATCAGTTTTGCCTGTCAGATTGACAAAGTTCAATAATTATTTTTACTCAGAATTAACAAGAGCAGAAGGAACCGAGAGAAGGAATATAAACTGGTACAATCTTCAGGAGCTTCAGATACACCAATGAGGTTAGTTAATATATTGACTTTAAATATATCAATGTTAAACATGTTCATCTCTTTGACTGAGTCACTTTTTGTCTTTGTTAATCTTTAAAAATTGGTTATAAACACTTTATTGAGGTATGCTTGACATATAAAAAGCTGTACATATTTAATGCATGTAACTTGAGTTTGGAGATAAACATACATCTGTGAAATCATCAACACGGTTTATGCAATATTATATCCATCACCTCCAAAAGTGAGTAAATCTCATGAACCTTTTTTCCCCTAGAAATGTACCATAAGGAAATAATGTAACTCATATACACAGATGTTTGGTACAGGTTCTTCTGGGTTTAGTTTATTCTTTTTATTTATTTTCCTAAGGCAGAACCTTATATCATTTATTTTTCTCTCTAGTATAAGCTTTTAAAACTATAATTATCCCCCAAGCATTTAACAAATTTTAATATATATTTTAAAAAATTATTTTAGCCAAAACATTTTTTCCTAATTTGTGCTTTCTTTTTTGAATCATGGATGGTTTGGGAACTGAGTTACCTACCTTATTTCCAAGTATTTAAGTCTTTCCTATAATCTTATTTCTTTCCTATAATCTTATTTCTAACTTCTAATTTAATTCTGTTGTGGTCAGAGAACATACTCTGCAAAATTTCAATCTTTTGAAATCCACTGAGAGTGTTTCATGGACCAGTGTGAAATCAATCTTGGTGACCATTCCATGTGCACTTGAAATAGTTGTATTTGCTGTTTGGGGTGCAATGGCCTGTAAAAGTCATTAATAGTGTTGATAGTGTTGTCCAGATTTCCAAGTCTTTAGTAACTTTTTCGAAGTTATTCTATCAACTACTGAGAGATACCTGTTAAAATCTACAACTATGAAAGTAAATTTGTCTATATTTCCCTAAGTGTTGTAGGTTTTTGCTTCATGTATTTTGAAGCTCTACCATTAAGCACATGATTAATTTCTGATGTATTGACTTTTTATCACTGGAAGGAGTCCATCCTGTGTCTGGTACTACTCCTTGTCTTCAGGTCATTTTGAATGATTGAGATAGCCACTCTGGTGGTTTTAAGCTTCATGTTTTCATGGTATACTTTTTCCATCCTTTTACTTTCAACAGGTTTGTCTTTGTAGTAAAGACCTTCTCTTATATGCAGCACGTGGCTACTTCTTGCTTCTGAATCAGTCTGACGATCTTTGCAATCTCTTCCTTTTGTAAGATTGCTTTATCCATTTAAACTAAGTATAATTACTAATATAGTTTAATTTGATTTTGCCACTTTATTTGTTGTCTATTTGTTTCTTGAATTTTTTGTTCCTTTATTTCTCCTTTATTGTCTTACTAGAGGCCTGATGCATGAAATTCGTGCAAGAGTAGGCCTTCACAGCCCCGGCTTCACCCTGAAGGTCATTCTGCTGTTCAGCCATTTGATTGATTTGCATATTATGCTTTTATTATTATAGATTATTTTTTAATATTACATTTCAATTTCTCCTTTAATTTCCTATATAGTTACTTACATTATTTTTATTTGTTGCTCTAGGGATTATGGTATACATCTTTAATTTATTACAATCTACTTAAAGTTACAAATTGCTTCAAGGAAAATATATAGTAGCCCTGCAGCAATATATTTCCATTTATCCCTCCCCTCAATCCTGGTGGAGTGAGATGTGTGTTCTAGGAAAAGTGAACAGTATGTGTGCAAAGGCATGGAAATCTTGGGGAACATGCTGTGATGGGAGGATTAAAGTAGTCCAGAATGGTTGGAGCAAAACAGGAGAGGGTAGAGGCTAAAAAGATAATTAGGGGAATGATTTACGAGGGGTGTGTAAACTGTGATAGACTGTTTGCCCTTTATTCTGAGGGCAATGACCAGCCATTAAAGTGTTTTATGAAAAGAGCGATATGATCAGATTTACATTTTGGGAAGATTAATCTCACTGAAGCAATAAAAATATAGACTTGCAGGAAAGAAAAACATGAGGCTGGAAACTCAGAAATCTGTTGCTTTAATTTAAGACAGAATAAAAGTTCTCTCGATCAGGGTCATAGAAGTAGGCTTGGATAAATGGACGGATCTGAGAGAAGTTTTGAAGCAGAATAGAAATGCTTTAGTTAAGGATTGGCTGTGAGGAGAGAGAGGCACAGATGATTTCTAGCCTTTTGTCAAGTGGATGGGACCTGGTCATTCACTGAGATGGCAAGCTTAATAGCAGTAACATAATCTGGAATTTCTGGTTCCCTCCTATATGTCTATCACGGGGCCAAGATGTGTGGGTTCCCTAGGCAGATAAATGATTTTATACTTCTTAATATTTTTCAAATACTTTTTAGCATTTCTTTGGTAGGGCAGGAAAAACTATTTTTTCCTATTACAATTATATGACTCTACATTCAAGATAAAACTTTTATTATACACTGTGCATTTCAGTTTATTTTATTTTATTTTTTTAATTAATTTATTTTAATGAATCTTTATTGTTCAGATTACAATTGTTTTTCCTTTTTCCCCACATATCTCCCCACCACCCAGTCCCCCCCCCCCCCCTCTGCCCTTACCTCCCCCTCGCTGTCCTTATCCATCGGTGTATGATTTTTGTCCAGTCTCTTCCCATACTCCCCACACAGACACCCCTTTCCCCCTGAGAATTATCAATCCACTCCCATTCTATGCCTCTGATTCTATTAAGTTCACCAGTTTATTCTGTTCCTCAGATTTTTAATTCATTTGACTTTTAGATTCACTTGTTAATAGATATGTATTTGTTGTTCATAATTTTTATCTTCTTCTTTTTCTTCTTTTTAAAGAATACCTTTCAGCATTTCATATAATACTGGTTTGGTGGTGATGAACTCCTTTAGCTTTTTCTTATCTGTGAAGCTCTTTATCTGCCCTTCAATTCTGAATGATAACTTTGCTGGGTAGAGTAGTCTTGGTTGTAGGTTCCTGCTATTCATCACTTTGAATATTTCTTGCCACTCCCGTCTGGCCTGCATGGTTTCTGTTGAGAAATTAGCTGATAATCATATGGGAGCTCCCTTGTAGGTAACTAACTGTTTTTCTCTTGCTGCTTGAAAGATTCTCTCTTTGTCTTTTGCTCTTGGCATTTTAATTATGATGTGTCTTGGTGTGGTCCTCTTTGGATTCCTTTTGTTTGGGGTTCTGTGCGCTTCCTGGACTTGTAAGTCTATTTCTTTCATCAGGTGGGGGAAGTTTTCGTTCATTATTTCTTCAAATAGGTTTTCAGCATCTTGCTGTCTCTCTTCTTCTGGTACCCCCATAATTCTGATGTTGGTTTGCTTGACGTTGTCCCAGAGGCTTCTTACACTATCTTCAACTTTCTGAATTCTCTTCTCTTCATGCTTCTCTGGAGGAGTGTCCTTGGCCTTTTTGTATTCCAAATCTTTGAGTTGATTCTTGCAATCCTCAAGTCTGCTTTTGGGTCTCTGTATAATATTTTTTATCTCAGTCAGTGTATGTTTAATTTCTAGTTGGTCCTTTTTCATATCCTCAAGGGTCTCATTGAATTTATTGGCCTTTTCCATAAAATTCTTGAAAAACCTTATAACCGTGGTTTTGAACTCTATGTCCAGTCACTTGTTCTCCTCCATTTCTTTGGTTTGTGATCTGTTTCCTTGCCTCTTCATTTTCACTGCTTCCCTGAGTTGGTATGGTAGCTTTGTGTACTAGGTGTCCTATTGGTTCAACAGGTCAGCCTCCCAGTTACTTGAAGTGGACACTCTTGGTGTACCCTTGTGTACTGTGTGTCCCCCAGCAGGAGCTAAAGCAAGGACTAGTTTTCTCCTCCTTTGCTTGGGTGGTTTTGGAGCAGTCTGACTGGAGCTGCAGTTAATTTGGTTGAGCTGCCACAGAACAGGCCATTTATATGCAAAAGCCGCTGTGTGGAGCCTGCGTGGGTTTGTAGAATGTGTGGGGTTGGGTCTCAGGGCGTCACTAGGCTAGGGCGTGGCAAACGGCGATGGCTGGCATCAGCCGTCTCTGCCTTTCCACTTTTCCAAGTCCCTGCGTCCCGCGCTCCAGCGCAGTAAACAATGATTGCTGGGCGCACCTCTGCAAGAAAGTCACTCTCACTTTCCTACCCGATGGCCGAGAGTCCAGCTTCTCCCCGTAGGTGTCTGGGACCCCCGAGTGTCCCCAGAAACTGGATTTCAGAGTGATTGGGAGCTTGTCTCCCTGTGGGTTGAAGAAAAGCCGCGCACCCAGTCGCCCGCCGCCAGCCCGATTCACGTGCCTCCGTACCTCAGCTTTTCAGCGTTTGTGCTCCTTTCTCTTCTTAGTTGTAAATCTTCCACTCAGCCAGCTTTCCTGTGGTTCTGGGTGGTAGACGTTTTGTCTTTTAGTTGTATTTTTGAAATTGTTGTGTGAGGCAGCAGATTAGTTGTTTAACTGTGCCGCCATCTTGGTTCCTCCCCCATTTCAGTTTATTTTAAATTGATGGTGAAGAGGAAGCTACTTTTTAGAGCAGTCTTTTCTGGCAGTGTTTGTTCAAGCTACACATCACTAGTTAGATAAGGAGATAGCTGGCATCCTATTTCAGTTGTGGTTTCGGGAAAGGTTAGTTTCGGGAAAGGTTATTTTCTTGCATAAATCCCTTAATCTGTCCCGAGTTTGTCTAACATGGAAATGACAGCATCTAATCCAATCATGGCTTCAACTTAACCAGAAAGAAGCTCAACTTAGCTGGATAGTATCTAGCATTTTTTTCCTCTTAAAATTGGTTATTTTGGTTCCAAAGTGAAGGATGATTACAAAGAAGGATAGGTAAGTACTTAGTAAGCAGGCGGCAGACAGGCCCCTTGGGATCTGGAATACCTCTCCCCTTCTACTACTGTCTCGGCAGAAGTAGACAAACTTGGGCCATATCTCATCATAGTTCTTTGATGTAGTTTAGAAACTGTGTAGGAGGGTTGTGCTCTATTATTCTCATCACAAATATATCTCAGTTTTAGTTCAGAAGGGCAAACTGCTGACTCCGTTTAGCTTTCACTGTCAGAAGTTGTACAATCAAAGCTTTCTCATAATGTCCAACTGTGACCAAGGTTTGACAAGTTGAACTTCGTTTCATTAAGAATAAAGCAGGAAACTAAAATCTGTAGGGATCTGACAAGGGACTCTCCATTGCTCCTGATCAAAGGGACGCTCAGGCACAATGATTACTATGTGAAGTTGGATAGTTTCAAACTTATACTTTTTGTGTGTGAGGTATTTGTAGTCCATTCTATTAGTTAAAGAAACACAAACAAAAACTTTAGGAAGTAGATTTAAAGAACCAATATGAAAGAATAGAAATAGCAAACATTTGGACTCAGAAATACCTGGTTCAAATCCTGAGTTTGACATTTGTTAGCTATGGGACATGGGTAGGCTAATACCATCATTTTTTCTCATCATTTCCTGTTAATTTGTGAAAATAAAGCAGAAAGGATCACAGGTGGTATATTTCAGATGCTTAGCACATAAATAGCTGCCATTATTAAAATTTTATGAGATAATTGAAGCAATATCCAGTAAGACAGAATGCATGCCAAAGAAAGACATAGACTTCCTCTGGGGACTGATTAGCGGGACACTGCAGAAGGAGGTCCTCAAATGGGTGACACAATGATAAAGAGAAATAGATTGGTAGAATGGAGGAGAAATGAAGAATTTCAGACAGCCGCTGTTTTCAAAAATATAAGAAAGGAAAGAGATGATGGTTGTAGGTTGTTTAAAAAGAAAGTTTAGAAGAGAAACCACTGCTTTGATGGATGATAAGATAATGATAAATTGCTTAGCCTGGGAATTCTATGATTAATTTAGTTCTCTGACTGCAATGGAACAAGGGCACAAGACAATAAATGAATAGCACAGAAATCTCTTTAAACCTTCACACTAGCTCTGAAAAAGATACCAAAGCATAGATTGTAACTTTCGCCCCAGTAAAGTTATTTCTCAAATGGAGAGAGGTGGGTGATGAGGGAGGTGAGGTAGGAAAAAGTAAAAGAAATGATTTAATGAATAAAGGTGTCTAAAATACATCTGAGGTTATAACTTTCAGGTGTCTAAACTGTAAACTCAGAATTACTGGTCTGTGCCTAAGTTAGATAATGAAGAATTGTGAAAGTTGTATAAAACATTTGAAAATGAAAAATCCATTTTAGTGTGAGCAAGTCTTAAGTCACCAGGTTCATTGAAGGACCCAATGAACTTGAGATTGAACTGCAAAATCCCCTATCTCGCAGGAAACAATTGATTTAAACTGTTTTTCTACAATATAAAGTTTATCTTTCTATATGATTCCCAGTAATCCTCCAAAGCATTGTATTTTTATCCTTTTTGTTTTACTCATTTTGGTAAAGAGGAAATGGAAACTTTCAATCTTAAGGCTCAACTTGAACATTTAATGTGGAAATAGCCAACATGAAACCAGATTTGGAGAGCACCCAATAGGTTTTATATTATTGTCAAATTATTTTAAAACTTACAAGTACAATGATAAAATGACTCAGTGGCTCATGCAGATAGGTAAGCAGTTATCCACCACTGTAGATAACTCTCAATTCACCATATGCAGAGTAGCATTTCTATAAATACCTGAAGATGACATTTTGATATCTAGTTTCTTGGAGAGTATTAAATGCTTGCAATTATCATCTAGTTAGAAGCCTATATAGATAATGCTAGACTCTGTATGAAATTAGCTCTTCATGTATTTTAATGCAGTGAAATTGCCATAAATTGGTCATACAACTAGTAAATTGAACCAGCAGCAGTCATAGATGTGGTCAAATAGGACCTTAATCCTCCCCCTCTATTGTCTCTTTATAATTTATTGAGGAGAGGTAAGGAGATCAGAAAAGTTATATTTAAACTAGAACTGTCATAGATAACTTAGTGTTCTCTGGGAATGGCAGATTTTAAAGCTGATTCCTTTCATGGGGCAATTTCTGGGGCTCTTTGGGACCCACAATCAAGGGATGTCTCATTGGTAGTTCCCTTGATCTGGATGAGTGAATCTCTGTCCTGGTTTGTTGAGTAGTTATTCCACAGTCCCTAGGAATATTCACTTCCAGCTAGTATTGCTGAGGCCCCTCAATGGGAGATTATTGAAAAGACCTTTGATAAGCCATACTGGCTCTCTCATGCAGGTTGTCCTCATTTGGCATGGGGAGCACTCATTTGCCCAGAAATCCTTTGTCAATGAAGAATAGTTATAATATTCTTTTACCACAGAAGAGTCTAACTAGCTTAACATTTTTTCTCTAGATTTTTTGCAGGAAGAACCCACACAGAAGTCATGATGTGCCCTTGACTAGAGTGGAAGACTCTGAAAGATTCCACATGTCCTGTTGAAGCACCTGTCTTCAGGAGAAGGGGATGCACCCTCTGGCTTGTTGAATCATTTTTCTAAGGTTAGCCTGTGTCAGTAATGGAGCCAGTATTTCTATGTGGTTTTTTTTTTTTTTAATTCAAAGGCAGAGCCCTAACCTTTACCCTGTACTTATTCCATCCTTATACATTATCACAAATACATCTCATCTCAAATAGATAGCAACTATAACTATTAAAAAAAACCCACAATTTTTATAATAGTGCATCCTTTTAAAAATAGAGAAGAACCTAAAATTTCCTCCTCTTCCCTCCAGACTATGCTTTGGTATCCTTTTCATGGTTCCAAACAAGCTTTCTCCTGGACTGTATCTATTTCAAAACATGGAGTTTATTTTGTATTCAAGGGACTAGTAAGCAATTATCAAAGCTTGTCCTAAGTCATTCATTAATAGTTTGTTTAATCTTTCCTGAAACTGGAGAGCCCTCTGTTCTTGTGTTTATTTTGGTCTCTTTGAAATGCAAATTATTTGCTCTTCTACAGTTTTGGGTCTCCTTTTGGCCTACATAGAAATACTTGGACATGAGTATGCCTATTCTACTTCAATCTTTTAAACACGAAAGTAGTTTTTGTCTAGCTTTGAGATGTCTCTTTGAAATTAATAGGATTACTTAAAGGGTAGTTAGCATAAGATGCTGATGGCCTCACAAATGTGATACTCAATGCTCCAAATCTGGAGGGCAGTATAAGGTAATTGGATAAGAGCACAGATATGCAACAATAAAAACGTGTTTAAATCCTAACCCTCTCTTATTTTCAGTTTTCTTACCTCTAAAATGAGAATAATAGCAACTATCCTACAGAGTTATTTTGAGAATAAGATGTAAAAATGTATATAAAGTCAGAGCTCTATATATGTTGATTATCTTATTTATAGAAACATGAATATTGCAAATGGTATCTCTTAGACATAAAATCTCTTAGTTGAAGGAAGAATGAAAAACCTTTCCTGATGTAGTCACCTCCTAAGTAACTTGAAGGCACTGGATTCGTCTGTCTCGGTAGATAGTAAGGTCTGTTAAGTATCTCATAGTACAAATGAGAAAACTGAGGTAACCATAGCGAAGGGCAAACATTCCTGTTAATAAGTTTTGAAATATGTTTCTCACTTTGGATTGAACAAACAAACAAAATAATCTTTTTTTGGTAATTGTTGTTCAGTCCTCAAGATTCACCCAGATAAAAGGTGTGACCTCAGAAAATAACTCTTCTCTTTCATAAGCTTAGTAAGTTTTACTTGGGAAAGTAAGATCAAATGAAGGAGAATTCTGTTAAGTAGTTCCTCCTTCAGATTCCTCCATTTTATCTACTGTTCTAAGCAAGCTGGACTCTCTGAAGTGTGTGTATGCCTGAGTGAGTCTCTCAGGAGATTACCTGGTTTTAATTACTTGGTGCTAAAGGCACCTAGACATTTTAGCTTCTTTCTTGCTTAAAGCTGTTCAGACAAGATAGCTGTTTTAAATCCCATCTGGAAGACTCTGGAAATGAACCGATAGAAATTTCTGCCAGCTTTTGTAACAGATAAAGCCTGAAATCTCAGTGGCTTAAATCAGTAGTTTATTAGTTCTGCTCCATGAAAACGGAGGGACTTGTGCCTATTCTTGTATTTTCTGCCTATGTGTTTTGCAGCTTCTCCCTCTTCTAGATCATCAGAGTCCTTTCCATTCCACATGGGGAAAGCCAAAAAGGATTACGGGTGAGTTTTTCATAAATCAGACCTGACAAGAGCACTCATAATTTCTGCTCATATTTATCAGCCAGAACTCAGGCATGAGGGCACAACTACATACCTATGAAGAAGAGAAAGCAGGTTTGGTAAGTAGTCAGGTTTTCTCTGCCAAATAAACATAAGTTGATATTATTATGGATATATTTAAGCTTGTATTATTTATGTTATTCCATAAAGGTTTAGGCATCTAGAAAAGTTATCATCTAAAATATCACAGATGTAAAAAAAAGCTGAATGCAAAATTGCATGTTTTAGAAACAAACACCATAATAGCTTGCCACAAAATGCTTCAATTTTAGCATTTATTGATATAACTAATTCTCTATCTTTGCTAGAGAATTGCACCTAAAGTTCCCATTTATGTGCCTGTTCTTAATTCATACTCAATCATTATTAGATGGCTAGGTGATAGAAATTATCATTTTTTAGCTACTTTTTTAGACAAGAAAATGAAGGCAACATGCAGAGTTTTACAGGATATAACAAATAAAATCTCCTGATGTAATCCATCCTAGGGATAGGCTGTAAAGAGGATCTGGAATAGTCTAAGCAAGAACTTATAATTCTTTACATTCTAAGACACTCGTAACAGAGTTCAGCCTCTAACTTTAGAAGATATTTGGGGACTTTCCCTTATTTTTAGTAACTAATGGCTACCAACTAATTGCTTGAATTCCCTCCATGAAAGAGTGGGAAACTATCAAAGAAGAAAGCTGGGGACATAGAAATGAGTAAAGGCAATTCTCATTCTCAGACACTTAATAATCTAGTAGGAAAGCTCTGTCCAGTAAACAAGTTAATTATATTAATCTATAATAATAAAAGCATAATAAGCTAATTAGACCAGACGTCCTTCCTTCTGGACAAAGCCACAGTGGGCAGGGGCCAAGTCCCTTGCACGAATTTCGTGCACCAGGCCTCTAGTATAATTATAAATATAGTATAATTATAAATACTAGAGGCCTGGTGCATGACATTCATGCACTGTGGCGGGGGGGGGGGGGTGGCGGGGGGGTTGTGGTCCCTCAGCCCGGCATGCGCCCTTTTGCAGTTTGGGAGCCCTCGGGGATGTCTGACTGACGGCTTAGGTCTGCTTCCCACAGGGTGTGGGCCTAAGCTGACAGTTGGGCATTGTTAGCACTGCTGCTGCTGTGCTCACCAGCTGTCAGCCTGGCTTCTGGCTGAGTGGTGCTCCCTGCTGTGGGAGCGCACTGACCATCTGCCCCCGGTGGTCAGTGCATGTCATAGTAACCAGTCGTTTCATCGCTTGGTCTATTTGCATATTACCCTTTTATTATATAGGATAATTAACTTATTTACTGGACAGAGTTTGGGAAAATATTAATATAGTTAATATTTTCCCAAACTGGAATGCAATTATAACATTATTTAATATAATAAAATATGAAAAAAAGCAATGTCTAGCATGGAGAAATAATTGCATTATCTGTAACTCATCCCCTTAAACTATTATGTAGGAATTAAAATTATGATTATACTAGAGGCCCGGTGCACAAAAAATTCGTGCATGGGGGGTTGTCCCTCAGCCCAGCCTGCACCCTCTCCAATCTGGGACCCCTTGAGGGATGTCCGACTGCCCATTTAGGCCCAGTCCTACCAGTCAGACATCCCTCTCACAATCCAGGAATGCTGGCTCCCAAATGCTTGCCTGCCTGATTGCCCCTAACCGCTTCTGCCTGCCAGCCTAATCGATGCTGAACTGCTCCCCTGCTAGCCTGATTGCCCCTAACTGCCCTCCCCTGCAGGCCTGGTCCCCCCCCCCCAACTGCCCTCCCCTGCTGGCCATCTTGTGGCAGCCATTTTGTGTCCACATGGGGGCTGCCATCTTGTGTGTTGGAGTGATGGTCAATTTGCATATTACTCTTTTATTAGATAGGATGAGATATTTAATAACACAGAGAAATTTTTTACGTGAAAAAAGTAAGGTATATATTTGTACCTATTTTTATACCATACACAAAAATGATTTTAAAATGGAGACTTAAATGTTAGACCTTAAATGATAAACTTCCTAGGAGGAAACAAGAAAACACAGGAGGTAAATTCTTTGACAACACCCTTAGTAATATCTTCTTGGATATTTCTCTAGGGATGGAAACAAAAGAAAAAGTAAACAAATGTGACTACATTTAACAAAAAAGTTTTTGCACAGCGAAGGAAACTATTAAAATGAAAAGACAAGCTACTGAATGGGAGAAGAAATTCACAAATGAACATCTGATAAGTGGTTAATATCCAAATATAGAACTCATACAACTTAACACCAAAATAACAATCTGATTAAAAAATGGGCAGAGGACCAGAATACCTCATTGCTGTCAGAATGGTTATCATTAATAAATCAACAAGTAATGCTGATGAGGATGTGAAGAAAAGGAAACTCTCATACACCACTGGTGGAATTGTAAATTAGTGTAGACACTATGGGAAAAGTATGAAGATTCCTCAAAAAATTTAAAATTGAGCTGCCATATGATCCAGCAATTCCATATCTGGGTATTTAAAGGAAACTAAAACAGTGACTCAAAAAGATATATGCACACCTATGTTCATTGCAGCGTAACTATCAATAGCCAAAACATGGAAGCAACCTAAATGTCTATCAGTAGATGAATGGGTAAAAAAGATGTACATAAATATGATGGAATAATATTCAGCAATAAAAAATGAAATATTGCCATTTTCAACAACATGAATGGACCTAGAGAGTATTATGTTAAATGAAATAAATCAGAAAAAGATAAATATCATATGAGTTCACTTTTATGTGGAATCTAAAATAAAATAAGTGAAAAAAATAAAATAAACAGAAATAGAGATCAAGCTGATGGTTCTAAAGGGGAGGGGATGCAAGGATGGAAATTTAAAAATAAAATAAATTTGTATAATCTATTATGAATATTAAGTGAAAAATAACCATCAAACGAAAGACTGTAAAAATATATCAATATGTTAAATTGTGCTACAAGTAGTGTGTATTTATTATATCAGTCTTTTTTTTGGTTCATTTTTAAAAAAATGTTTTCAATGCACATTATACTACACTCATTTTGGAGGAAAAAAAAGAACATAAAAATATGTTCAATCACAGTAAACCTCTGTCCTAGTGGATAACTAATATGCAGACATGACCTGCCATATCTTTCATTTCATTTGTCATTTTACCAAGTTAGGGCAGAAGGTAAGTCTCCTTTTGGGATACTATTTCTATTTCCCCTTTGAATATTGAAGAGTTTTATCACTACCTTACTATTTCCTACCCTATGTTATGGATGCACATGTCTTATCTGCTCTACTAGAAGCCATGCTCTTTGAGTTGGTACCCATGCGCCGTTTTGGAATAGCAGTTCTCAGCTGTGGTGCCTCCAGTCCACAAGTGGAGCGTCAGTCAATGGGAAAGGAAGGGCTCAAGTCATGGGTGCTAGAAGGGCAACTGCACATCAGCCTGTCTGACCTGTGCGGTAGCTCATCTCATGTAAGAATGTGCTTTTTAAAGCCAATTTGTGTCCTGAAGAAGGAAAGTGGAGAACAGTGCTCTCGCTCAACACAGTACCTTAAGCAAGAAGGTGGTAACCCTTTCTAGTTAGGTAACAATAGCAGTTTTCAAATGCCAGCCATTTGATACCAGTTATGACTTTCGTTGAATCTGTGTATCACATGAACTATTATTTATTATTTTAAAATCAACTCATTTTTAAAACCTAAATACTCTAAAAAAGTAAAAATCAGAATGAAAAGTAATTTAAAAATATATACAATGTTATGTTCTGGCTAAAAATTCTCACCTCCCAAGCTCTGAACCAGAGACCTGTTCTCCATTTGGGAAAATGGCTGAGATTAAAGCAGTGTTAAAACCAAGTCTTTCTCCTCATTGCAATCAGAGATGGGCAGTAAGCTGAAAAAGGAATGCTTTATCTTCATTTTCTCAGTGTAACTGAATGAATAAATTGTACCTCCTAAAATCAGAGTATCACACTGGAATGGATCCCATACATAAAAGACTGATATAATGGACCTTTCACTTCTGACCATTTATCAGAATTCCGTCAGAGCAACAAGACAGAATCAACCAACTATCTAACAGATGCTGGAACGGGGACTTGCACAGAAGCCCCTCGACTACACTCAACATGCTACCACTTCCAGCTTCTTCCTCTAGCACTCTCCCCTCCAGGCAGTTTCAGCAACTCTTTCATCTTATTGCTTGACATCAACCCCTACAGACAGAGGATTAATATACAGTCTTCTTTCAATTGAGTAATTTCTAATAAGAGTACAGATCATTCAAATCTGAATCTCAACTTCTTGGTTTATTTCTTTTAGTTGAAAATATATACATAGGGCTGATAACTTTATATATATGCAGACATGGAAATTTAAAAATAAATTTGTATCATCTATTATGAATATTAAGTGAAAAATAAAATCCGCATCACACAAAAGACTGTAAAAATACATTAGTATGTTAAAATCACATTGGAATGGCATATGTATTCATGTATGTGTGTGAGTTTGAGTGGGTACCTATGTGTCCCCTCAAAACAGCTCAAGTTTGAAAATGAAGTGTATTTTAATAAACACTGCCTTTATAATTATTCAAAGTGTGTGTAGACATTCTATGGAGACACCCTATATATACATGCACAAACACACAACTATATATACAGTATACTGTATATATAGTATAGATACACACATACTAGGGAAGCTTATATACAGGGGATGGCAAAAGTAGGTTTACAATTGTTAATATGGAAAAAATAATACAAGATTAAACTGTTTTGCATGCTCACAACTGTAAAACTTTTTATTTTTGTCTGCTCCTATATATGCCAGTTTATTTGTATTTTGGTAAATATTTCTGGAATCATAGGGAATCACATTATTTTAAATATTAAGTTTACCTTCATGCAATATACATGCTAATTATCCTCATTTAGATAATTGTCTTGAAAAAAACACACACCAATAAATGGCTCAGCAAATTGAGATTTTCACGACTAAAAATGAAGGTGAAAAACAGCTTACATAAAGAACTGATTCTGGCAATTCTAACTTCGTTTTATAGGAAGCAATGTCATTTGAAGTCTTAACTCAGCAACTTCAGGGGTATAATTCACACATTATGCGTAGGTGAAACCTTCCAAGTATTTGAAACCAGGTGAAAGCTGTTAGGTTTTCAGAGAAGAAAACTGTAATTTCAAGTAGGCCTATTGGTAACTTATAATGTGTGGCCAGAAATAAAGGCAATATTAACTAAATTTCAGATATAAATTATGTCTGGGCCTTATTAAATATCTCCCCATATTATATTTTAGAATAATAAGACATTTATGGCATGCTTACTTTATATGTATTACATTATTCAATCCTCAAAACCACCTCTTTTGAGGTAGGAATTGTTCTTGTTACCATGTATGGATGGGGAAACTGTCTCTAGGTTAAATTTACTTGCACAAGGTCATGCAGCGTAGAAGTGATAGAGGTGTGATTTAAACTAAGGTCTTTATTTTTTTAAATTTAAATGTTATTTTTCAATTGCAGCTGACATTCAATATTATTTTGTGTTAGTTTCAAGTGTACATGCATAGTGATAAGACAATTTTATACTTTACAAAGTGTTCCCCCTGATATTTCCAATGTCCGCTTGACATCGTGCATAGTTTTTACAATATTACTGACTATATTCCCCAGGGCCTATGCTGTATGTTACATCCCCATGACTCTTTTTAACTACCAATTTGTACTACTTAATCCCTTCATCTTCTCCACCCGCCTCTTAACGCCCCTCCCCTCTGTCAGCCACCAGTCTTAAACTAAGGTCTGTCTGGCTCTAAAGCCCTAGTTGTTCTGGTGAAAACAGCCCTGGGTGGTAGGTGGTAGCATTCCTACCCCCTCATCCGAATATGCAATTAAGGCCTAGGAAGAGCCAAGCAACTAGATGAAGGCCACTCATGGAGTAAGTGGCAGGGTTAGGGTTCTAACCCAGGTCTGTCAGTGACTCCATAGCCCACTCACGTTTCCTCTGCCCATTCCTTGCGAAAATCCAGATGTGCCATAGCAGAGAAGCAAAGAAGTGCTATCTCTCAACATATTTTATAAATCATGCAAGCAGAATTTATTATATAATTTATTGGCTTTGGCTTTATCAAAGTCTTCCAATGTATTAACATTGCATGCTCTCAGCATGGCAAAACCCAAGGTGGGACCTTTGTGCCTGCTCTGGTGATCTGGGTGTTCTCCAAGTGGAGAGACCATAAAATATACCATGCAAACTGGGAAACTTCTGTGAAGGGTGGCCGCACTCTGCATAATAATTTTGGGCAACAGGTGAAAAAGTTGACCATCCCAGGCAAAGCAGGCTACATGGCCACTATCCTGGGAGCATCTAGAATTTCTCAGTGACACCCATAGGCTGGTGTTATCCTTGGGTTCACAGGTTCTGTTATAACTATTCTCCTGGATGCTGATTTTAAAATTAATTGAGTGCTTTCAATGTAAATCTGTTGAAAAATATATTCCTTTTATGTTAATTGATTAATCCAGTTTTAGCGGAAAATTGTCTGACATCAAGCAAGAGGTCTGGAACCAGGATTGAGCAGACTCTCCTGCCTTTTGGGAGTTTTGCTATCTTTATAGACAGAGGACTAACAGTAAGGTGTTGCATTTTAACCTCAAGTAAAACATTGATTTTAGGGTTCTGTTTTTGCTGTGGGAAGAGTGATACTTACAAATTCTAGTAACCCCAGAGGAAATATATTGCCTTTGACTTAACCTTTTGCACTCGGATGTCGAGTGTGACTCAACACAGTTAGCATTGGTAGCCCATTCCTTCCCTCCCTCCATCCCTCCTCCTTTATTTGGGCTTTTCTTACATTAAATAAATAAGTTTGTATGAAAAGAAACTCCAGTTTTTTATTCTACTGCTGTGCTTTGTAAAATCTGGGGTATTTAAAAAATTAAATCCCGAGTAGAATAAAGGAATCGAGAAAAAAGCAAGCTAGTGCAAAGGGTTAATCCTTGTTATGAACTTCAGTCTAAGAACCCTTCAACGGACTGTGCTATTTTCATGTTATCAATGTAATAATTGGAAGTCGAGTTCATGTTCAAAGACTTGGAGTCTGCAACCAATTGTCAAGAAATACATATATTTTTTAAACAGTGGTTGCTCTGGGCCTGTTTTTTTTAAAAAAAATATATTTTATTGATTTTTACAGAGAGGAAGGGAGAGAGAGTTAAAAACATCGATGAGGGAGAAACATTGATCAACTGCCTCCTGCACACCCACTACTGGAGATGTGCCCACAACCAAGGTACATGCCCTTGACCAAAATTGAACCCGGGACCCTTCAGTCCGCAGGCTGATGCTCCATCCACTGAGCCAAACCCATCAGGGCAAGAAATATAAATTTAAAAAAAAAATCCCATTTCTAATTACATCAAAAAGAATAAAATACCTAGGAATAACTTTACTAAGAATGTAAAAGACCTATACACAGCAAATTATAAGAAATTGAAGAAGATAGAAATAAATGGCAGGATTTACCATGCTTATTGGTTGGAAGAATTAACATCATTAAAATGTCCATACTACCCAAAACAATCTATAAATTCAGTAAAATCCCTATCAAAATACCAAAGGAATTCTCAGAACTAGAAAAAAAATAATCCTAAAATTTACATGGAATTGCAAAAGATCACCAAAGCAATCTTGAGAAAGGAGAAAGGTGGAGGTATCATGCTACCTGACACCAAAATATACTACAAGGCTATAGTAATCAAAACAGCATGGTAATGGCATAAAAACAGACACATAGATCAATGAAACAGAATAGAAAGCCCAGAAATAAACCCATGTCTATAGGGTTAACTAATACATGACAGAGAAGGCAAGAATATACAGTGGCATAAAGACAGTCTCTTCAGTAAATGATGCTGGGGAAACTGGACAGATACCTGCAAAAAGAATAGAACTAGACCATTTTCTTAAGCCATATACAAAAATAAACCCAAAATGGATGAGACTCAATGTAAGACTTGAACCACAAAAATCCTAGAAGAAAACATAAGCAGTAACTCTCTGGCATTACTCTGAGCAATGTTATTTGTGTATGTCTCCTCCAGTGAGAAAAACAAAAGAAAAAATAAACAAAGGGGACTACACCAAACTAAGGAAACCATCAACTAAACAAAAAGACAAACTACTGAATGAGAGAAGATATTAGAAAATGATACATCTGATAAGGAGTTAGTACCCTTAATATATAAGGAACCCATACAACTTATCCCCCCAAAACCAAAAAATCCAATATAAAAATGAGCAGAGGACCTGAATAGACATTTCACCCAAAAGGATGTACAGATGGCCAAGAGACCTATGAAAAGATGCTCAACATCACTAATCATCATGGAAATGCAAATTGAAATCACAATGAGATGTCACCTCACAAGGGTCAGAATGGCTATTATCAACAAAATAACAAACTCATGTCGGTGAGGATGTGGAGAAAAGCAAGCCCTCCTGCACTGTTAGTGGGATTGAAGTTGGTGCAGCCACGATGGAAAACAGTTTGGAGGTTCCTCAAAAAATCACACACGAGCTACCATATGACCCAGCAATCCCACTTCTGGGTATTTATCTGAAGAAATCCAAAACACTAATTTGAAAAGATATATGCACTCCTATGTTTATTACAGCGTTATTTACATCAACCGAAGTGTTCATTAATAGATAAATGGATAAAGAGGTAGTACACGGATACAATGGAATATTACTCATCCATAAAAAAGAATGAACTTTTACCATTTGTGGAAACATGGGTGGACCTAGAGGCTATTAGGCTAAGGGAAGTGTCAGACAGAGAAAGATAAATACCACTTGATTTCACTTAACATCTGGAATGTACAAAACACAATGAACAAATAACACAGAAGTTAACTCACAGATACAGAGAATAAATTGATGGTTGCCAGATGGGAGGGGGTTGGAGAATGGGTGAAAGGTGAAAGGGATTAAGAAGTAAAAATTGGCAGTTATGAAAAATCCATGGGGATGTAACGTGCAGCACAGGGACTATAATCAATAATATTGGAATAACTATGCGTGGTGCTAGGTCGGTACTAGACCTATCAGGGTGATCACTTCCTAAGTTATGTCTAGTCACTAAGCTAAGATAATGTACATCAACTGTGACTGAAAAAAAGAGAAATCATAGACATGCTGGTATGCTATGGAAACAGAAGCCCAACCATAGATAACATGGAAAGGGAACAGGACGTCTTGGACAATCATATCTGGCTCCAGTGCCTGATCTTGCAACTGGTAATAACTCTGTTAATCATGACATGTAAACTCCGGGAGCCTCAGCTTCCTAATGTCAAGGATTTTATATCTTTCAACTATTTAACATTTTTTAACCCTTTGCACTCGCTTGCTTTTTTCTCGATTCCTTTATTCTACTCGGGATTTAATTTTTTAAATACCCCAGATTTTACAAAGCGTGGCAGTAGAATAAAAAACTGGAGTTTCTTTTCATACAAACTTATTTATTTGGATTTTTTTTATATTTCGAATTATTGATACATTCAATAACCGTCACACTCGACATCCGAGTGCAAAAGGTTAATGAGCGGGAGCACATAAAATAGTTGGCATATAGGAAGCAAGCCCTAAGCAAATCCTGGCTTTCCACTCCTCTCTTTAGACTTAAAATAGCAGTCACACACCAAGTTTGAGATCTACACCACATTTTTCACATCCGTCATAAAAAGCCACAATCTATCTTTTCTCTTCTGTCCTTCCTCCATTTTCCTTTTTTCCCCTTCTCTTTGTCCTCCCTCTCTCTGTCTTCTCTTTTCCACCTCCCTCCCTTCCTTCTCTTTCTTCCCTTCCCCTCTTCTTATTCAAACAAAGACTTAAGGCGGCCAAATTGTTATAAAATGTACATACTGCAAATGGAAAGTAATTTGACAGAATTAAACATTTGACCTTTTAAAGATGAATCATTATCAAAATAATTAGCCATTTAATTAAGCATTAGTTGAGTTAGTTTGCAAGGCCTTTTGGGAAGGATTTCAATGACCACATCTCTTATAAAGCTAACACAAAGCATGTGCAAACGGATAACAACAGTTTTCCTCTGGAGGATAAAATTCTTTGTAGCAAATAGATGCATGAATATTACCTTTAGATAAAAATGCTCTTCAACATTGGTTTGATTCCTTAAAACCAAATAAAAAAGGCTGCAATATGTAAATGTTTACGTCTCTTATTATCCTTAGATGGAAACTTCTGTTACTGTTCACGGTTGTTTTTATTCTTTTCTTTGACCTTCTTCCTTAATAATAGGTCCTGGAATGGAACCAAAGTCACAAAAGGATCTATAAAAAGGGAATGCAGGAATGTAGGTAAAAGTGGGGGAAGACCAACTGGCAAGGCTCAGTGGTTGAGCTTAGACCTATGAACCAGGAGGTCATGGTTTGGTTTGATTCCTGGTCAGGGCATATGCTGGGGTTGTGGACTTGATCCCCAGTAGGGGGCATGCAGGAGGCAGCCGATCTATGATACTTTCTCATCACTGATGTCTCTCTCTCTCTCTCTCCCTTTCCCTCAGAAATCAATAAAAATATATTTTAAAAAAGAAAGAAAGAAAGAGGGGGGAGTCAAGGAATCAAACTCCTTTATCAGATTTAGGAAATTGTGAGGGCATCTAAGGATTTAATGTATGAATTTACTTTTTTCAGTACTTTTTAGCATCAGCAGCTGGGTTCCGGTAATTGAAAGCTGATTACTGCATAAAGAGGTGAAAAATAGATGTTAATTAGATAAAATTGTCTGATGAGAACAGCAACATTTGGAAAACCTGGGCCACAAGAAAGACAGACCTTCTGCACGTTTGTCAAACAAGGGAAAGTTTCCCCTTCTTATCGCAATCCTCCTTTCTCTGTCCTCAAAAATCCTCCCACACATTCTCAAACAACCTCTGTCTGCTCACAGTGCAGGGTTGGGATGACATGGACGGACATGTACAGCGATGGAAACCTTGTGACTTGAACTCACCTCACCACCAAGCCCAGATCTTTTCACCAGTTAGGCCAGTTTAAGGAATAAAAGGCTTTACTGTGTTTTTCATGCCAGTCCACTGCTGGGTATTACATATGGAATGGCATTGGGGCTGTGAGAAGAAATCAAAACAATTTTTCTACCTGGAATGCTCCTCAATTTCCCAGAGCTCTCATTCCCTCACTTCCATCAACACTGCCTTGAGCACCACCTACAGACCTGTGTTAACGGACAGCATGGAGGTCTGCAATTTTAGTGCATCCAGGAATCCTTCTCAGAGCAGGGAGGGGGTGCAATTATGATTTATTGGGTTCAAGAAGTCCCCATGGGTCTTTGTTTTTAGTAGTACTCTCAGGCGATTCTGATTCAGGTGATCAGTAAATCACTGCAGTGTAGATTGGAGACTATTCTAAGGAAGTCATACCTCATTAGAGCAGGCGGGACTGCCTCCCTGACTTAAAGAGAGAGCTGTGAGATTGGAGTTCTGAGGCATTTAAAGAGGGCAGTCATCCATAGGAAAGGTCAGTTACTGCCCAGGAAAACACTGGATGGAAGGCGGACACGGTGCAGCCCAGCCTCAGGCTCCCAGATGCAGCTTCTGTGGGACTGAGGTTCTGAAACGGGACGCGAGTGTGGTACTGCTGGAAGGTGCATTCCCAGAGGGCGGGGCCATGACATAGGTAACATGTAAGGAAGTAACTCCACCCTTTTACTCAAGAGCGCAAATAGACTTAGGAGTAAGTAAAAATGATGCCATTATATGGAGAGTAATTGATTCACTCTGCTCGCTAATGTGGTCAGTCATTCGCCAACTTCCACACTTCCGCTGTAATTGGTATGTGATGACTTGCCACACCCCTCACAATGCTTTGTACACACACAGCACAGAACTTCGAAAAGAGAGCTGGCTTTGTCCTTTTGGGACCTGAGAGGATGAGGGTCCCAGGCTGCCATGGTGGGGATTCAGGAAAGGGCCTGTCCTGAGCTGAAGTGACACCCTCCCACCCGCGCCCACTCCAGGTCTCTGCACTCCTCTGGGACTGAGGAAACAGCTCCACATGAAGGCCTTTATTTCTCTGCACTTTCACTGGGAGTCATGCAGGTCTTTAGGGAAAGCTTTTGGGCAGCTTTTTGAGTGCTGGGGGTTCAATGTCATTTTGAAGAACAATGGGAACTTGTGAAAACATAGGAAAGAGCCATCTGGAGTCAGCAAAGCCTGCAGGTTCTGTTGGGATAACCACAAAGCCCTTGAAAATCCTGCTCCTCCCCCTACTCACAATGCTGGTCACCATGGCTATGCCACTGCCACTTGGCGTTACACACTTTCACTCAGGGATTATCCCAGCACTCAAAGTTCCCGGTCAAAGTACTATTCTCTCGGTTTACCGGATGAAATTACTGACCATCATCAACAGCTGGGTTTAACAAACATGGAGTAGGTAACTAAAATAACCACCAAAGACATTTACTCAAAGCTGAAACTGCAGCCATCACTGAAGTGAGTAGAGAAAGTGCCTTGCTTATCACTTTTACCAAAACAGAGGGTCAATAGGCCAATAGGATGCATAATCTCAACCTAATTGGGAGACTGCCAATCTTATTTAATGCTAGAAAATTCCAAATGCTACTTGCTTTTAGGAAATGCTTGTGACAAGAGTCAAAAATGGGAGATTTAGAAGCATGATACTAACTTATCAGACCTGCCCCAGACACACTTCACGTTGCTCATTCTGTTGCCAGAGGCGCTATTGAATGTCTAGACTTGTGATTTGCATTCAGGACTATCAGAGCGAGGACAGAGGAGCACTTTTTTCTCATCATTCATTTAGCTTTAGGGGCTTTGACTTCAGAAATAATTATTTCTATACTTAATAGCTGAGAGGTAAATTCTGTGGGTCTGATCCACATTTTTGGTTACTGGCAAGAATTCAGTCATTAAAGTTAAGTCAATACTGTGATTAACATTCTATTTGATGTGCCAGTCTTAGCAATGTATGTACTATTTCAACTATCTTTTTCTTTAAAAGTCTCTGTTAAGGAAAGTGTGTGTATTTGGTTTGGGATACAAGGCCTACTGAATAGTGGTATGCTGGTAAATATTTAACAACCAGTTATCCAAAGGAAAAAAAAAAAGGCCTGTTTTCTAGCCTTTGTTGATTTCCATGGTGTAAATACTCCCACCACAGCCATCTAGCTGACCTGTGGAATCAGCACATTTATAAACTGCGAAAAAGTAACAGTTGACACTTGCAAATCTGGTATGAGTTGGACCCAACACACAGAGTAACTGGATCCTACTTTTTAAAATTAAATAGCTCCATTCATATGAGTCTGGGCAATAATTTATGTATTGTATATAAACTTTCTGTGATCAAATGTGGCAGCAAATCCACTGTATTCTTAAACATTTGTTGCTGGGTTCAAAATACTGGTGTGCCTTATTTTATAAGACTGTTTCAGAGGAGCTACTAGTGACTTGGAAATATCTCAAATTCATTACAGGAGAAACTAACAACTAACAAAAGGAATTATATTTGCATATCTTAAATAAAACTTTCTTCTGTTAAAAAAGTAGATATTTACCTATTGTGTTACTACATGTTCACAATTGGAAGCATAGTGAAAGGTGGAAATGTAGAGAGAGAGGCTCTTAATCATAATTGCTGCTGCTGATTCGAAAGGAAGTGTCTTGAGGACTGGAAGGCAGCACAGACTGATGGTTAAGCCTGTGAGTCAGGCTGGTTTACCACCTACCACCTGAATTAGTGAACTTGGGGAAGTTACTTAACTTGTCTGCCTCAATTTTCCCTCTGTAAAATGGAATAATAATAGTATCCACCTCATAGAATCACTGCCCAAACAAGATATATATGCTTAGGACAGTGTCCACAATCTCATAAAGACCACATATTGCTGTTTTTATGGCCACAGAGGCCCAGCAATCTGTGCTCTAACAAGCCCTGGAGGTAATTCCAACCCACACTAAAGTTCAAGACTGCTGGTTCAGATTACCATGGGAATCCATTTGTTCTAGAGGAGTCGACACCCTTGCTAGAAGAGTTGACTGAACGCCCTCACATTGCCTATCCCAGAATCACCTGAAGAGCTTATGTAAAATGATCCACATTTGTGTAAAATAGGAGAAAAAATTTAAATATATCTTTGCCTCTATATGAATAGAATAGCCCTGGAAGAACACAAAGATAATATCGGTTACTTCCCGGGGAAGGAACCAGGTAGATAAGAGGCAGAGGTGAGTCTGCAAAAGTTTCTTTTATATACTAATGTTCCTTTTGAATTTTAAATGATATACAATTTAAAAACTTTGGAAAATTGAAATATTGTTAAATAATAGATATATTAAAATTATTATATGTTATATAATGCTATAAATTAAATATATTTAAATATTTAATTTATTTAGTTTATTTAAATATAAATGTATATATGAAATATAGACCTGTGGGTTTTATGCAAAGCATACTAATTCAGAACCCAGAATAAAACCTGCCAAGTCAGAATCCTTGTGGTAGATTCCAGAATCTACATTGTGCTGGTTATCATGATGGCACATAGGCAGAAACCTAACTCATTGCTAATTTCCAGGGTGTGAATACTCCACCACAGCCAATTTCTAGCTGTGCTAGTGGTTTGATGCGACCTAAATTGCTCTCTTCACTGGGCCAACAGAATAAAGGCAACATGTCTATATGCAGAGAGATGGGAGGCATTATTATGGCTTATACCACTTGGAAAGCCTTTATAGGGATATTGTTGGGACTTTGAGGTAGAAGACTTGGGTTGTAACCTGGACGCACCACTAGCTGGGTAAGACCCTTCATTTTCCTTTCCTCCATTTCCTTATCTATCAGTGGGCACAAAAATGACTATCCTCATTACATCATTGGGTCAAATGGGATTAGATATGACACGATTTCTAAAGTGCAAAGTTAATGTAAAAGGTAATTAAATCTGGCTTCCATGGATTGATTACACATTTATGACATTTTAACAACATTTTGCATTTAGTTGGGACAGAAATCTCTTATACAGCAAATAGAGCACGAGTTTCTAAATTACTTAAAAATTATACAAAGCTTATGTCTAAAAATCTATTTCCCCAATAAGAAAATGCAGAGGAGATTAATTGCCTGTCTTTAATCCCATTCTGGTTGTACAAGTGTATGGATTTTATAGTATCTCTACTACTATGAAAGAGTTTATTATTCCAACAGAACTGGGCACATTCAACTCAAATTGATCTACGATGCCCTTGCCAAAAGGAAAGCCATTCCCTTTATCTGAATTGTTATTAATTACCTTCCCACAGGCTGTACACTGCCACGTGTGAACCTGCCCAAACATAAGAGGGATGTGAGTGAAGTGATGGCTTGAGCAATGAATTAAAACAATCCAGGAAGGTGCGTTCCCTTCCAACATACAGCCTGCCTCGCTGCCCTTTGTTCCAGAAGATGAAACTGGCATCTGAGTCTGAGTGGTACCCGGAGAGGTGCTGCCCTCCACTCCTCTACCCGAAAGGCAGCCCTCTGGGAGGAAAAGGGGGCTCATTCTCACAAGAGATCACATTCTGTCCAGTTTTGAAGCAAAGTCGCTTCTCTTCTTTGTATCAGAATTGTCACATCTCGACTTAAACTACTTCTTTCAACTTAGGCAGGTCCAGAGTTTGCTTTTCCACAGAGTAATTTTTGAGACCAAACAGCAGGAATTAAAAACAACAACAACACCCTTAGTAATGAAGTAATAGTTATAATCTATATGCCAGATATGGTGCTGAGCCTTTCTGTGTATCTTCTTACTCTTCCTCATGACTCTGTGAATTAGGTCATGCTGTGTATCCCCGATTGACAGATGAGAAATGTAGCCGGTGCACATGCTAGTCACAGGTCTGGCTCTGTCACCTGTACTTTTCTCTGATGCCCTATAGGCCACATACCCTTCCCCCCCTTCTAAAAGGAGGCTGTTGAAAATTTTACCTTCTTTCTTTTGAGGGATTAAGTTGTAGGAAGGAGAGTCCTTGGGTTGTAGGAAGGTACAAATTTCAATGCTGTACCCTTTGTACAGTTTCCAGGTGAGTAAATGCCGGGCCAGGAGTCAGCCTAGCTGGAAAAGAAGTGTTTGTGTGATAGGAATGAATGATGAGCTGGGCACTCCCATGGTATTTTGCAGAACCTTCTGTATATATTTTTAAAATCTAAGTTTGGTTTCCAGCACATAAATCTCTGTGAGAAATCCCTTGAGAAGATTCCACTAGGGCAGCAACACAGACTCCTGTGCCAATTGACTTTTATGCAAATGGGGAAAAAATGAATCGGAGGCAAACACCTGAAAATTCATAAGATGCTGTCTCTCAATAATTATGCAATATTCATGGAAATAGACTCGGCATCACGCTCAGGTTTGGAGTCTGTTTTCGCTTTTTCTCCTTCAGAGAAGGGAAGACCAGGAAGGAGAAAAGATGCTCACAATCACACCCCAGAAACAAAGCCCAGTTCCACAGTCACTCCTAACAGTAAGTGTGTGAGAATTCTACCTCCCAACAGACAGCTGGGGAAGACTAAGCTACTGGGAATAATCCCGCCCTCTGGGGGATTTATTCATTATTCCAGGAGCCAGAGCACTCCAAGGGTGCCCACCAAGTTTTCCCGTGGCTTACCCTTATCTCCTCAACTGACAATTAGTTTTTGTTTTTGCACATCCTCAGGTTACCACGATTCCCCAGCTACTAGTGTAAATAAAAATAAACAATTCAGGAGCATCTATTACAAATGATAATATTCTAGGGAGAGCTCTTGACTGCATATCCTCAACAGGCAAGTTTTATTGGAACTAAAAAAAAAAAAAGGCATGTGAGTATGATGAACAGCAGCACTATCACTATACACATTTTAAATATTTTACTACTGTGTTGGTAAAATATTTAAAATGATTATCTGAACTGCTCCCCCATCACATGGGAGCTGAATATGTCACTCTCCAAATCAACTGTCTGACAACCTCATGTGAGCGCAGCGCTTTCCAGAAAACAATTCATGCCTAAGAGTGACTGCGGCTGTTTTTATTTTTAATAGGAAAGAAATGGATCTGAAATAAAATAAGTGCTGAGACGAGGCAGCGAGAGATGTGGCAAGCTGTTTGCCCCAGATCCAGGCTCGGCAAACAAGCCCCAGTAGGCTGCGATGGAAACATCAGTTTTGGTTCAGTTGAGTGTGTGTGTGACGGCTTTTACTAGTAGGTCCCGCTGCCTGCACAGGGTCTCTGGGAAGGGCATCCAGGGAAAGAGCCCCTCAGACCTGGCTACGCTCTGAGCATTGTTTGTCCCTTGCGCCCTCGGCTCCTGGGATGGGATGTAAGAGCACTTCGGCTTAGATTCAGCCTTGGCCTTGATCCTGTCCTATTTTCTAAAAACTTCCCTGACTGCTTTAGTCTCTAAATGAGCCATCTTTAGCTGGCCTGCAATTCAGTGCAATAGATACCTTGGAAAGACATAGAACATGGAGCTGAAAATGGAGCAAACAGGTCACTAATTACATTTTATTTCTAAGTGGCGTTCTAGACTGATGTACAATGATCTTTAATACAGAATCTAGCACCAAGGCCCAAAACTCCACCAGGAAGAGAAACCAAGAAGGCGGCATAGGTAAGCACCTAAACTGCTGCCTCGCACAACAATTTCAAAACTACAATAAAAGACAAAATGAACATCATCCAGAACCACAGGAAAGCTGACTGAGTGGAAATTCTACAAATAGAAGGAAAGAGAAAAGCTCACATAGAATCAGAGGAGCTGCAAAGGGCTGAGGTATGGAAACATGCACGCAGAGAGGAAGGGCAACTGAGTGCCTGGCTGGCTTTCTCTGGAGGGAGGGGGAAGGAAGCCGCTGACTGCACTGAACCCCAGTTCCGACTGCACTGAACCCCAGTTTCGGCTGAAACCCCATGGACCCAGGCTCATACGGGGGGAGTCTGGACTGTTAGGTAGAGAGAAAGGCTCATGGAGACTCGGAGACTCAGGGGAGCTGCAGCGGGCAGGGGTCTGGAGGCGCGTGCACGTGAGTGCGTGCAGAGAAGACTGACTGCAGAGGTTGCCGCAGCCTTTCCCTAGCGGAAGGGAGTCGGAAGCTCCTGACTGCACTGAACCCCAGTTCCAACTGCACTGAACCCCAGTTCCGGGTGAGCCCCTGGGGACCCATGCTCTTATGGGGGGAATCTGGACTGTCAGGTAGAAACTCAAGGGAGCCGCAAAAGGCAGAGGTCTGGAGGCACACACGCAAGGGCAGGGCTGACGGGAAGCCAAGACTGTCTGCTCAGCCCTGAGACTCCACCCCATCCAAGCTGACCACAGAGGCTTTTGCAATTTTGCAAGTCTGGTCCTATAAGCCTGTCTCCAGCACAGAAGGTCTCCCGGTGTAGACACAGCTGATACTCACAGCCAATTGGCCTGGAGATCAATTCCTCCCAGTGATACCAATAACAATCAAGACTTAACTACAACAAGGCTGTACTCACAGTCCACAAAGGGGTACACCAAGAGTGTCCACCTCAGGTAACTGGGGAGACCAACCCACTGGGCCATATAGGAAACCTAGCACACAAAGCTACCCTACCAACTCAGGGAAGCAGCAAAAATGCAGAGACAAATAAACAGATCACAAACAAAAGAAATGGAGGAAAACAAGTGACTGGATATATAATTCAAAACCATGGTTATTAAGGTTTTTCAAGAATTTCCTAGAAAAGGCCGATAAAGTTAGCGAGACCCTTGAGGATATGAAAAAGGACCAACTAGAAATTAAACATACACTGACTGAAATAAAAAAACATTATACAGAGACCCAACAGCAGACTAGAGGAATGCAAGAATCAAGTCAAAGATTTGAAATACAAAGAAGCAAAAAACACTCAACCGGAAAAGCAAAAAGAAAAAAGAATCCAAAAAGTTGAAGATAGTGTAAGAAGCCTCTGGGACAACTTCAAGCGTACCAACATCAGAATTATGGGGGTGCCAGAAGAAGAGAGAGAGCAAGATACTGAAAACCTATTTGAAGAAATAATGACTAAAAACTTCCCCCACCTGGTGAAAGAAATAGACTTACAAGTCCAGGAAGCACACAGAACCCCAAACAAAAGGAATCCAAAGAGGACCACACCAAGACACATCATAATTAAAATGCCAAGAGCAAAAGACAAAGAGAGAATATTAAAAGCAGCAAGAGAAAAACAGTTAATTACCTACAAGGGAGCACCCATATGATTGTCAGCTGATTTCTCAACAGAAATTATGCAGGCCAGATGGGAGTGGCAAGAAATATTCCTAGTGATGAATAGCAAGAACCTACAACCAAGATTACTCTACCCAGCAAAGTTATCATTCAGAATGGAAGGTCAGATAAAGAGCTTCACAGATAAGAAAAAGCTAAAGGAGTTCATCACCGCCAAACCAGTATTATATGAAATGCTGAAAGGTATTCTTTAAGAAGAGGAAGAAGAAAAAGGTAAAGATAAAAATTATGAACAACAAATACATATCTATCAACAAGTGAACCTAAAAATCAAGTGAATTAAAAATCTGATGAACAGAATAAACTGGTGAATATAATAGAATCAGGGGCATAGAAAGGGAGTGGACTGATAATTCTCAGGGGGAAAGGGGTAAGGGGGGTGCAGGAAGAGACTGGACAAAAATTGTACACCTATGGATGAGGACAGTGGCGGGGACGTAAGGGCAGAGGGTGGGGTGGGAACCGGATGGAGGGGAGCTATGGGGGGGAAAAGGAGAAACAATTGTAATAATCTGAACAATAAAGATTTATTAAATTAAAAAAAAAAGAAAACTCCACTGGGAAGCTCTATGACACTCGCCCAAATGTAAATGACCAAATCTAAGGCTGCAAAGTTGAAATGACAAATACAGAAAAGTTGTTGATTCTTTTGGACTAATAATTGATACTATTGGTTGAGAGCTTACTATATGCAATATAAGCTACACATCATTTACAACCCTAAGAGGAAAAGAACATTGTTTCTATTTTATAGAAGAAGCCAAGGCTCAGAGAGGTTAAGTTCAAGTTCACACAGCTAGTACGAGGTGGAAGTGGAATTTGAATGTTGGTCAATGTTGTTCTAAACTCCATGCACTTAATTGCTAAGCCAGAAATAGGAAATGTGCTTCACATTGCACAACAGCTCTGTTCCCCGGGAATGATGACCTGAAGTACTGGGTTTTGGTGGCTTCTGAGGCTGAGTGTGGGGGCTCCCCAGGAAGGAGGATCAGGTCAATTAGCAGAGCTGGGTGAGTGGCAACTCTCCTGCCAGGATTTGCCATCTTTACTGCCACTTTACTGTCTTGCAGTCACCAATTTCTATTTCTTGTGAGTTTAACATGTGTGGGTAGGAAATGCAGTAAGTGAAAGTCCTAGGATTGGTATCCTCTTGGTCACTGTTCACTGAGTGATCTTGGGGTTGTCATTTCCTCTCTCTGTTTTTCATATAGTCGCACCTTATCCAAAGTTTCTCTTTCTGAGGTTTCAGTTACCCATGGTAATCCTCAGCCCTTAAATATTAAATGGAAAATTCCAGAAATAAACAATTTATACACTTTAAATTGTGCACCATTCTGAGTAGTGTGATGAAGTCTCAAGCCCTACCACTCCATCCCACCCAGCCACAATCATCCCTTTGTGCAGCGTCTCCACACCCTAGACACTCCCTACCCATTAGTCACTTAGTGGCTATCTTGGTTATCAGATCTACTGTCCTGGTCTCACAGTGCTTGTGTTCAAGTAATACTTATTCTATGTAATAATGGTCCCCAAATATGGTTACACTGGCAATTTCGATATACCAAAGAGAAGCTGTAAAGTGCTTCCTGTAAGCGAAGAGGTATATGTGTATATAGGAAAAAAAACATAGTATATGTAGGTTTCAGTACTATCTGTGGTTTCAGGCAGCCACTGGGGGTCATTAAATGCATCCCCTGTGCATATTGGGGTGGGGGGGCTGCTGTATGATCTGAAAGAATTACATTGGACGGTCTTCAGGAATAAAGCCTTTGCATATAAATATATATAGGGATAGGCAAAAGTAAGTTTATAGTTGTTCATATGGAAAACAATATATGTACTCACAACTGTGAATCTACCTTTGCCTACCCTTGTATATTAAAATTATTGTACCAACTAAATTGTTTTTAAATTATCTTATGAATTTTGTTTTCTATTGCTTTATATTCTCCTCCTGAGAGTAATCTACCTAAATGAAAATGAAAAATAAAATCTACACTAATAAAAGAGAAAGATGCAAATTGATTGTACCTTTATGCCACCCACCAGCCAATCAGGAGTGAGTATGCAAATTAACCAACCAAAGATGGTGTTCTGCACTGCCCCAGCCACTCCAGGCCTGTGTGCAGCATGGGAAGGCGGAAAGGCAGCTCTGGGCCAGAGCGAAGGCGGTGCCGGCAGCCAGGGGAAGGAAGGCCCATTCTTGCATGAATCTTAGTGCATCGGGCCTCTAGTAGAAGTATAATAAAATATATCATCTTTACATAAAACAGGATGCTGCATTTACCTCCTCCTTAGCATACCTCTGCAATGCCATCAAAACTTGGAAGAGTATTCTACTGTGATCCTTTGATATCAGTGACAATATTAAAATGAAAGATTTCCTGTTATAATAAGTAGAAATCATCCATTATCACATATAAAAGGATAAAGGTGTACCAAGGAAAAAACAGAAACCAACTCTTTCTCAGAATTAAGTAAACAAAAAAACACCAACAACATCCAAAACACCCTTAATGTAAATGAAAACCAATGTTGTTTTACACTCATCAAAGTGTGCTTCTCATGTGGGTAGTCACTGTCATGCACTAATTAAGGAGGCTGGGTTCCAGCCCCACCCTATGTTGACAGTGAAGGAGACAGGGCCAGACATACATAGTTCTTATTTCCAACATCACCTACTGAGTGTTTTAGCTTGTATTTCACTTGATGGCAAGACTTTCGTCTCGATATTGACAGGCAAAGATGCAAAAGAAGGATTCCTATTTACTCAGGAGAAACAAAATAATGTGTAGTCATGAAGCCAGTCAGAAACAGAGGTAGAGAAAGGCATGGCTATAATGTATTTGAACTTGCAGGTGCCAAGTGCCTTTCTATGTCATTTATTCATTGTGTCCTTGCAGTGACTAAGCAAGAAACTCATTAATAATCAATTTGCAGCCCTTCCTGGTTTTGCTCAGTGGATAGAGCATCAGCCTGCAGACTGAAGGGTCCTGGGGTTTGATTCTGATCAAGGGCACATGCCGGGGTTGCAGGCTTGATCCCCAGTAGGGGTGTGTGCAGGAGCAGCCAATCAATGATTCTCTCTCATGATTAATGTTTCTCTCTCTCTCTTTCCCTCTCCCTTCCTCTCAGAAATCAATAAAAGTACATTTTTAAAAGTCAATTTGCATGTTAAATCTGAGGTCTTCAGAGGGAACTGCCTTTCCAGAATGACATAGCAAGACATAGCCATTGGAGGCACATTGTCTTGGATTGTGGGCAGCCAGTATCACAAATTAATACCCTTTTGCTTCTAAATCCAGGAGATTGAATGTATTGCCATTGCCTTTAAAGTGAGTATCTTCAATGCTTTGACCACCATTAGCCAGATGATCAGCATGCCCTTAGCCATCTTCATGAAGCAGGTGTTTGTCTTGGCACTTTCCCATCTCTCCCTGTGTCATCAAGTCCCATATTCCTTTTTCCGTAGTTGGTGTGCTGTTTATTTCTGGCCCAGAGTGAGGGGGCTATTCCTTGGCTCTGCCATGCAGTTGCTTTGATTTCAGATGTAAGAGGTTGGCCTCCCCGGGATGGGTGAGGATGTTCCCTTCGCTCTTGCTCAGACCATCTGTGAAGAGGCTCAGGCAGGTTGGGGGGCGGGGTTATAAGAAGGCAATAAGAGAAGGGCCCTTTAAGCGGTACTGTTTTCTGGCTGCAGACCCTGCGTTCATGTTTAGCTTCTAATGTGACATAATGAATTATGAACAAAGGTAATTGCAGGACAGGAGTTTAATGTATGAAAGCAAACCACAGGTCAATTAGGAGAGTTGATCAATATTTATATTGCTCTTTAACAAAAGGAAATACCCTGATAGATTTTCCTTGGGATTGCTGATGAGTATGTATTTGCAGTCAACACATGGAGCTTTTCATTGATCTCAGTCAAATTAAAATTGTATTAACAAGCCAGACACCCATCTATATTTTTCTAGAAGTTCTTTCTCTAAAAGCCAGTTAATGCTACTGCCTTCTGTCTCTCCTGCGCTCTCTCTCTCTCTCTCTCTCTCTCTCTCTCTCTCTCTCTCTCTTTATCTGAACTAACATTTAAGTACCTGCTATGTCCCAAACACTTCCCCATATATGATTTACATCTAATCCCTTTAACAACCTTGTAAGGTCATAGTTTTAATCTCCATTTGCAGGTAAGAAAATTGGGGCAGAGAGAAGTGACTTGTCCTTTATCACCAGGTAAGAAAAAGCAAAACATGGACTCAAACGGTCCTGGTCTTCTCTGACCATAAAGATGATGGGAAAGGATAAAGGATGAGGCTGACAAGGAAGTGTCCCTGGACCAGTAAGCCTAGGAGCTGCCTTAACCCACCGGGGAGGCCCGAGGTTGCTGCTCCTGCCTTGTTCAGAGAACTGAGCTTCATGCTCACCGACGTTAGCAAAGGGCCAGCGAGTCAAGCGCGGCAGCTCCAAGACAAGAACAGAATGTAGCACATGTGACCCTAAAGCCTTTTGAGACTCACATCGGTACCTTGGTTTTAGGCGGCTATAAAGCAAATACAGTAGCATCTCAAACAGTATTTCTACTCCCTGGCTGTTTAGATTGAGTCTCCTCACTTTGTTCAAAGGCTAGTTTTAGACATCCAAGCACCATGCACCAGGTTAGATAGTCTGAAGTTTAATCAATAAAATTGACTAGGAAAGAACGCAAGAGCCACACTGCGGCTTCCATGCTCACTGCACTGGGCAGACACTCAGTTCCTGCCTTGCGTTGGATCCACTGACTCTTCGTGAAAACAGTCACTTTTCCTTCCTGCATGAAATTTTAAATTACAGCTTGCAGTGCGTCCTGTGGGCCGCGGGGTTACCCTGGCAATCAGCTCTTGAAGCGTCGGGGCTTTATCTGAGAAGCGTCTTAATGAAGATTATATTACAGGTCAGAATTCTGTCTCTGTTCCACTCTTACACATCGGGGCCCTGTTCCCAAATGGATGATCTAAAGCATACTCAACAATTTCCTCATAAATATACCACACGTACTTTATAATCAGGCCACTGCCAGGAATCGGCTCTTTTGTATAAAGGAAATGAAATATACTTTAGCAGCTAATGTGTGAGAGATTTCCAGAAATGGGAGAAACAGTGCAGGGTGGTGAAAACACTCACAGGTATGCAAATAACAACAGGCACATGTGCCTACACACGCATGCACAAATTAATATTTATTTAGTGCTTCCTACATGCCAATTCTGACCTAAGAACATGATATGCATTCACTCAATTCCCCTGACAACCCAATGCAGTAGGTTCTGTTTTCTTCCCATTTTGAGAATGGGAAACTGAGGCACAAAACAATGAAGTGGTTTGCCTAACTTAGCTCACACAGATAATAAGGGGCAAAATTGGGATGTTAATACTGAGCAATCTGGGTAAAGAGGAGGTACCCTTCACTACCCCACTATCCTGGCTTCAGGTCTGTGCTGGGAGCAGAGAACCTGGTGTGAATCTCTACCCAGCTCTGTGATCTTGGACAAGTCACTCAGATGAAGCTCAGCCTCTTCCTGTCTGCAAACTGTGGCTGATAATAACACCAACCCCTCCTGACAGCTGAGAGGAGCTAAACAGGAAATAGGGTATTTTGTAAACTGTGAAGTGCTGTATGCACATCATCAATCAGTTGTGCATGCAGCGCACAGTCACACTGTGTCTCTCCCACCTTGTCCTCCTCTGTTGCCCCAACTCCATCCCACAATGAACCAGACACATAAAAACACATAACAATTTCTAATTAAATACATGCAAGCAGTCCTTGAAATATATTCATATATCATGATTCCTGCATCGTTTCATGTCTCAGAGACAATGGGGAATTAATTTCAGAGCAATGGGAGCAAATTCTGCCATCTTGTTATGGAAAATGCATGCAAGGTATAGGCTCTATAAATCTTAGCGCTATCTCAAAAAGTAGGTGCTAATAGTAGAGATATTATCATCATCATCAAAACAATGAAACTGGTGAAGAAGGGTATGAAGTGCTTGTCAATTTCTGTGCCTCTAGCTCTGAAGTAGACACCATAGCTAGTTCTTGTCCTTTTAAACTTTTACATTCTAGAGGAAGAGTAGGGTGAGAAGATTGACCTTGACAAAAATCTACTAGTTTATATTCATCTTCTATCACTTTTTAAAATCCTTATAACACCCTATATGGTGACATTAGCACTACTCCCATTTTACAAATGAGGAAAGACTTCGTTTAAATTATTTGTTCAAGTTGTAATTATCACAGTTGGGGAAGGGAAGAGAATAGGGTATTTAATTATAAGACAAAAGCCATAAACAATGGTATTTTGGAGAGATATTAAACTGAAGTAATCATTTCTGTTTTAAAAGGAAATAGGTACATGTGTCTCTTGACTCTCTGAATTATTTTAGTTGACAGTTAGATGTGATATAAATACATGGAAATGAGACAACAGAACTGTTGTGTCATCCTTCTTTTTGAATGAGGAGAGAGGGCGTGTCTGCCAGTCGCTTCTCACTCTTCAAGATAAGTGTCATAACACATCAGCTATGTGCATCATGTATATACAATGTGTATTATTTTTCTCCCACTTCCTTTTGGTTCTGAATCTGCTTTGATGTGAAAGTGTGATCATTTTAGTTGGTCAAAATAGTATTTCAAAATTTACAGTGATACAGGATGAATAAGTTCCAGAGATCTACTCTGCAAGATAGTGCCTATTGTTAACAAGAGTTGCTTGTGTACTTCGAAATTTGTTACCAGGGTAGACCTCATTTTAAGTGTTCTTATCACAAAGCAAACAAATAAACAAAGAGGACAGAAGACAACTTTTTGAAGTGATGAAAATGTTTATGACCTAGATTGCAGTGATGTTAGCATGAGTGTATACATATGTCCAAACTCACCAATTGTGTACATTTATTTTGGTCAGTTTTTTTGGTATACCAATTCCTCAATAAATCTGGAAAAAGAAATAAATATGGTTTTATTTCCCTCTCTTAAAAATTTAGCTTCTGCATAACAAAGCATCAGGCATACAGTTCACAGTATGTATCCAACATAAAAAGTTAGGATACCCCCCCCCCCTTTTTCCCTCTTCTCATAGACTGCCAAGCCAAGACACTACAGGTAGGTCCTCAAAGTCCTTCCCTGCAGTTCTGGCCTCAGCAATCAGCTGTGCACATTTTGGTACACTAATTATGCCAACTTTCTGAGTCATTGATTCCTCATCTGTAAATTGAGGATGATAATACTGAACTCTTAGGAGTATTATTGGTATTAAATCATAAAACATGAGAAAAAGTTTAGCACATAGTAAGGCTACATAGCAGGTGGGAAATATTTATAATGCTCAATCAGTGTTTATTATTATCCCTCATGTTTATATTATTTTACTATTATTCTATTGGCTGAGAGAAATATAGTCTGCATATGCAAAATCTCCTTGTAATTCTCCAACACTTCCCTGAATATTTCAGTAAACAGAATGGAAAAAAAGTAGATCAAATAGCAAGTACAAACAGATTGTAATGAGGTGAGCATTGCCATGGCCAGAGGACAGTAAAAATCAAACTGAACACATTCTTTAGTCATTCTGGCTGGAACTGAGGATTTTCAATTCCCTCTCTAGCTTGAGACACTTCTTTCCACTGGGAAACTTTCAAAAACCATATTTACTATAACAGAGAAACATGTTATTCTCAGAAATGTCTCTTAGAAAGGGAATTCTATTTTGGGGGAGAGTATTTTGCTTGTTGATAGATGGTACCTGGTATCTGGTTTGACAGAATTATGTACAAGCCTTGGGTTGAACTGGCTTCTGAAGAGGGAGAGAGGAAACAGCAAGAGGAGACAGAGGGGCGAGACAGTAGAAGATAGCCCACTACCTGGTGTGACATCTGCTAGTGACGTGCTGTGCACCCCCCTGCCCCACCATCTTCAGTACATCCTCCAAAAAAAAAAAAAAAAAGAAAGAAAGAAAGAAAGAAAAAGAAAGGAAGTAAAGAGAGAAAGAAAGAAAAGAAATTGAGATTGAGACAGGTCGGGAGAGAAAGGAAAGGAGAGAGGGAGGGAGAGGGGGAAAAGAGTAGGGGGGGAGAGAGAGAGAAAGAAAAAGAGAGAGACAGACAGACAGACAGACAGACAGACAGACACTGGGGCAAAGGGCAGAATACTACTTTGAAGTTAGCACCCAGGACTTCTGCAATCAGGTAGAGAGGCAGCAGAAGCATGAGGAAGTAAGGCATTCACAGACATTATAGGAGTGAGGTTAATATCATAGAGGGTATTATGGGTGTTCTCCCACCATCCAAGAGAATAAGGGCTTCCTGTCAATCATTTCCTCAACTTAGAGTCAGGAAGACCTGCTCTTGGGGCTATTTTCACTCAATATCACTTATGATCAACTTGTTTTATAAGCCTGGGATAATGATTAACTTTTCTCCATTCCAGTCTACTACTCAATAAAATAGAGTTCAAAACCCAACCCTAAATGGTATTTATGAAATGAGACAACATTCACAGTGGACCCAATTTCTGTCATACCGGATCTTAATACGTAGTTTTAATTTTGAATCTGAATGATAAACATTTTCAAGGATGAAGTATATCTATAGATAGGGAACAGTTTCTCTCTTCAAATCTCATTGGTTTAAATATAGATTAGACCTTCAACTTCAGCTTTGTAAGTAGTATGCCCCAAACAGCTCAGATCAATCACTGTTGTATTAAATTAACAACATCTTGGCCTTGAAATTGTTTACTTTGAATGCCAGAAACCTCCTTTGGCCACGGGAGAAGTGACACGACATGTGTAGGCTACCCTCTGGCTTTACACATAAACGATATTATCTGCTGCTCAGACTCTAGCCTTGGAAAGATTCTATAAAATCATGTGGAGCTATAAAGTTCTGTTAGGGGCAGAAATAGAATAGTGGAGACTAGCTATAATTATAAGAAATATTAATCATGCTCTGTTAACCTTGATTATACTGTTCTGATTAGAGAAAGCACATTCTAATCTGGCTGAGAGTTGTACGCCCCAGGACAGGAATGCAGAACAGTCTCCTTTTTCTGAGAACTGCCTATCATCATGGAAAGATGAGCAACCTTGTTGCTGAAATGAGCTGGTCCCGGGAGTGCCCACCACCTACGACCCCAGCCTGCATTGCCTATAACCTGTAACCATTATAACTTGGCTGCTTCCCCATAATTCCTACTTTCCCATGTAATCTTTGTCCCTCTACCCAACATAAGCAGCTGGCTTATGGGGAGGAGCAGAGCAGATATTTGTGGATGACCTGCTGCTCTCCCATATTGCCAGCATTATTGAAATAAATACTCACATATGATTCAATCATGTATCTGCTTATGGTAATTGGCTCAAATAGTGACAGGCAGCCCAGACCCATTTATTGTTCAGTTTCAGTTCCACTTACAATAGAATGAGGTGCTCAACTTCATTTGACTCTTTGAAGTATAAAAAACACACAGAACACCCCAAAACCCAAAACCCCCAAACCTGACTGACCTCCCCTCAAGCCTGCTCTTTTCCCCCGCTCCTTCCATCTCTGTAAATGGTACCACAAAGCATCCAGTTGCTTAGGGCAAAAATCTAGAGTGATATTGATTACCCTCTTTCTCACAACCCCCTCATCTAATTTATTAGCAATAGGATTAATTGCTGTTTCTTTAAAAGAAACTATTTCTCACTACTCTTTCCACTCCCTCCCTAGTTCAAGCCATGAGTCTCTCTTGCCTGGGTGACTGCTGTAGCCTCCTCATTGCCTTTCTGGACAGTTGCTCACACACTGGCCCCTCTCATTTTCAGGTAGCATTCAGAGCAATCACGTCACCCTTCCCCCACTCTTTACCCTTATTGCTTCCAAGTAAAGATAAAAAAAAAACTCTTATATTATACTTAAACCAGGTTTACAAGGCTAATATGGTAATTTCCCCTTCTTCTTCCTTTATTCCTTCTTCTGTAGCTACACTAACTTTACTGATATTTGAAAGTTGTCAGATCTTTCCCACCTGGAGACATTTGCAATCTCTCTTCCTTCTTCCTGGAAAGCTCATAACCAGATCTTTCGACGGCTTAATCCTTCCCTAAGTCCAGGACTCCCATCAAAGGCCCACTTATCATTCCACTCACCCTGATTTATTGTTGTTCAAGCCTCTCTCACTCCTTAGGATTGTAGTGTATATTTGTTTGCTCATTTTTTACTGCCTAGCTTCCCAATAGAATATAAGCTCCATTTATATGACAACTTTATTTTATCCATTGATTCATCTTCAAAGTATACAGTGTGTTTTCAATAAGTACTTGTGAAATCACTGATGGACTGAACTGTGCGTATGTGTGTGTCTACAGGAACCATAGAAAAAACTATATCATGAATGGAAGGTTCTGGCAGGCACTGGGGGATGAAATGCTGAAATACTTTGGAAAGACATGAGGTCATTCCAGAAGGCCGACACCATCATCATTTATTCAGCAATTGCATCAACATTATGTGTAGCTGAAACCAAAGACCCATTGATACCATTGTAAACAACCCAGTTATTAATAATTGGAAAGAAGCAAAGGGAAGGCCAAATATTATAGGCATGCCCAGTAAAGTCTGGGGACATAAAAAAGGTACTTTTTTGTCAGTCACACCTGAGAACAGGTCATTGGCCAGAATAGGCCTGGCCACTGCAAGCATGCAAAGCTCCTAAATATAGGAGGTTTCTCTTTGGCTCTCTTGGTTCCTGCTCCTGGCTTGCTACTGGCTTTTTGGACTCTCATGCTCCTGCATTCACCCACATCACCCATGTTATGGTCCATCAGTCAATTGTGTGGGGCCCACATGGCTCAGAGTCATTTGGGCCTCTCACACAATTGACTGATAGATTATAACTAGCCTAATGCTAAACTGGACCCAGTTCCACAATAGAACAGAAACTCTGGACACTGGATTTGCTTCTAGCTCTACTGAATCCCCAGTTGTACATCTTCCAGGACTGGATTAAGGGAAATGGGACTTTTGAACTGCAGGGATGTAATTCCATGCAAATAAATCTTTCTACCACATCTCATCCTCCTGTGGGGCCTCCAGAAATGCTAATTCCAGTGGCACCCCAAGAACCCCACTCCCACTAGCAACAGAGAAACACCATCCACACATTTCTCTGATAACACCATGACCAGAACAAAAATACACAGAAAATGATGGGTCAAACACTGTACTGCACTCTTTAGTATATATTGTCTCATTTAGTTTCACCCCAACAAGACTGATATCTTTCTCATTTAGACCAGATGAGTAACTAGAAACTTGGAAAGTTCACTTGACCTAGTTCACCCAAAAAAGTGGTGGAGTCTGGATTTGAACCCGGGTTTTAGGTCTGCAAGTCTATTGCTGTCTATGTTGTTTCTATGTTTCTACCAATTTTAGGAAAACTCAATAGAATGAACTAGAAGAGAAGATAGGAGGAATGAGAAGGAGTCATCTCTTTAGAGGCCTCAATCAAGCCTCATTTCTCTATAAATCCACCACTATAGCTCCAGCATGTATTAAGCATTCATTATCTCAAATGAATGAGTAACACTCATTTAACAAACAAAACATGCTTCCTTCCACTCTTACTGATTATATACATTGTCCAATTAATATTCTACCATTTTTTTCTACAAAAGTAGCAATTCAACATGATTGAAGCTAATAGAAGGTGCATTCTTTGAAGGCAGGAACTACATCTATTATCCCCTTTACTTCTACTGCTTTTTGACTGGTTAATATTTGCCCTTAAGAGATGTTAGCAGAAATGCAATGGCCCTCATGCAAATGTGGCAGGAAGACATGATGACCTGTATTTTTCAGCATATTGAGTATATTTGATAAATGTCATTGGGCTTTAGTTACACTGCAAAGACCACACTTATGTCATCAATCCCCCGATTTCTTTTACCTCAGTAGAGAACTTCACCTTCTGAAGTTTTAAATTAGCCAATTAAAAGAGTTGGAAGCAAGGGCATTTATAAAAGGAACAACTTATAACTACCATTTACTATGCCATTTACTATGTTCTGGGTACTATGCACTATGTTAAATTAAGTGCTTTATGTACACTCTCACAATGAGTCTTTATAACAATCCTGTGAGAAGGAACACTAGCCTCATTTCATAGATGAGGAGATTAAAGCATTTAATGTTAGAGTAAGTTGACCAATGCTACAGGCCAGTATGTAGAAGAGTCAGGATTAAAACCCAGGTCTGTCTGACAGAGTCTGATATATTGCATCACCCTGACAAAGAGGCATTGGTTGCTGTGCCCCCTGTAGGAATAAGACTCGGATGTCATGGAAACAGGCTTCACACACTAACCCTGCTAATGGCATCCATTTTCCCTACTGTGCCTAAAAAGAGAGAACTGGTTTTGCTCTGCTTAAAGAAGCCAAGGACTTCAGAGCTGCTGGTGTAAAGAGCCACTTTGAATGGGGTGAGCAGCCTCTCTCAGCCTATTTCCTATTAAATACAACTGAGTAGGTCAGGGCCATCACAGGTAAACCTCACACCACACAGCGGAGCCAACAAAACATCAAAAATCAAGGAAAAACAATACCAACCCTAAAGGTTATTCTAAGCTTCGTTTTTCTTTCTCAGAATACTTATATTCAAGTACTCACACCACTACATAAGGCACTTGGCTAAGCACAATAAATAAACCACAAATATATATAAAGAAGGGTTTCTCCGCATTGAAGTGAGTTATTGAGAACGTCTATAGCTTTCTCTAAAGAGCTTAGAGCGAGGGTGATTTTTTTCCCTCTCTGGGATAATTCACTTGTGGTTTTGGCCTTTTTAGCTCAGAGCAAACAAATGGACTAGGTGACGTCCAAGATTGCCCCATAAGCCCTCAAGATTTGTGCTCAAATGCTAAATCAAACAAAAAGGGTCCAGAGCTCCACTCACAATCTTCCTCACCAGCCACCTTAATTAGCACCGTTCCTGAAGGCGGGGCAACAGAGCAGTGGAGCAGGAGGCAGTAAAAATGATGCAGACAGTAAAAGAGAAGTGGATAGCACAAAGAGCAACTTTGAACACAACTGAAGTATTGATTATACAAACATAGGCCCTACATATGTACTGTCTCAAATCCTTATAATTTATAACATTTAGTAGTAACTCCAACAAGACCTATAGATAGGTGAAAAAAATAGGAAAGCTTTTAAATCTCAGCCATAGAAACAATAGCTACATAGATTATGATATGATTATGATATACTGACTCAAAATAATGTATGCATTGTCATTAATCCTACCTAATAAAAGAGTAATATGCAAATTAACATCATTCTGCTACACCCACCAGCCACGCCCACCAGCCAATCAATGCGAGTATGCAAATTAACCCCAACCAAGATGGCTGCCGCCACAGAGAGCAGGAGGGAGGCTTGGGTTTCCCCAGCAATAGAGGAAGCCAAGTTTTCCACACACCCTGGTGGGCCCAGGCCTCCACTCAAGAATACAAAGTTTCAATTATAGAAGATAAATCCCAAGAAAAATGGCGGCAGCCACGGAGCTGGAGAGAGCAGGCTAGGGTTGCCCCTGGTGACCGAGTAAGCCAAGCTTTCAACCTTCCCTGGCTGGCCCAGGCCTCCGCTTAAGGCTACAAAGTTTCAATTATAGAAGGTAAAGAAATCCAAACAGAAATGGCAGCAGCCACGGAGTGAGCAGGAGGCTTGTCTCCACTCCAGGCTACAAAGTTTCAATTGTAGAAGATAAATATATCCCAGATACCAGGGCCTCCGCTTGGGTCGCCGGGGGCATGGCCGGCCTGCAAACCACCACAGGCCCCTCGCCCAGGCTGCCCCACGCCCCAAGGGAACCCCCACCCTGATCTGAGACACCCTTCAGGGCAAACCAGCTGGCCCCCACCCATGCACCAGGCCTCTATCCTATCTAATAAAAGAGTAATATGCAGATTGACCATCACTCCAACACACAAGATCAAGATAGTTGCCCCCATGTGGTCAAATATCCTGCCCCCATGTGGACACAAGATGGCCACCACAAGATGGCATGCAGGGGAGGGCATTTGGGAAGGACCAGGCCTGCAAGGGAGGGCAGTTAGGGGTGACCAGGTCAGCAGAGGAGGGAAGTTGGGGTCAAACAGGCTGGCAGGGGAGCAGTTAGACATCAATCAGGCTGGCAGGGCAGTGGTTAGGGGGTGATCAGGCTGGCAGGCAAAAGTGGTTAGGGGCAATCAGGAAGACAGGCAGGTGAGCAGTTGGGAGCCAGCAGTCCTGGATTGTGAGAGGGATGTTCCACTGCCCATCTAGGGCAGTGGGACATCCCTAGAGGGGTCCCAGATTGGAGAGGGTGCAGGCTGGGCTGAGGGACAACCCCTCCCCCCCCCATGCATGAATTTCGTGTACCGGGCCTCTAGTCCTATATAATAAACGCCTAATATGTAAATCAACCGAATGGTGGAACAACTGGTTGCTATGATGCACACTGACCACGAGGGGGCAGATGCTCAATGCAGGAGCTGCCCCCGGTCTGCAGGTCCCAGGACAGCCAAGGTGGTGCCATTGAGGGCTCCCCAATCACCCCACCAGTCACCCCTCAGATCGGCCCTGATCACTGGCTAGGCCTAGGGACCCTACCTGTGCATGAATTTTGTGCACTGGGCTTCTAGTTTATTCAGTAATTATTTATTGAATCTATGTGCTATACCCTGAGAAAATTGGTAGAGCTGAGGGAAGGGAAACTGTCTCTTGGTGGAAATAGTCTAGCAGGTAGATAAAAGAAGAAAAAGACAAGAAAAACAATTACAGAATGGTAAATGTGACAGCAGAGGTGAGATTATCATAACCCTGGGAAAATAGAGGGAATGACCATTGCAGCCAGACAACTAGTAATTTTAGGAGTGTATGTAGCAATTGGGAAAGAGTTTAATGATGTAATGGACAGAAAATGAATAAATAAGATTGGGTTAATACTATGGGCATACATATGCATATGGACAGACATTAAAATGCTATGAGAGAAGATGAAGCTGACAGGTTGAGGTGGCAGTTTTGTGGTTGGTTTTTCTGGTTTGCTGTCTTTTTTATATTTTTTGACAATTGGAAATTTGGTGAGGAAACATTAACTAACTAAATGGAATCTTCTGAGGAACATCACTTTCTAAAATGGATCTGGTCCCAGGGAGAGAAGGCTCAGGAGCAAACTGATGGGCTTCCTCTGAGAGGCACATGAAGCTGATGTGTGGATCAATTTCATTACCACTGAAAAGGCCACTTGAAGAACAATGAGAACCATTTTTTTTCCTTATATGAACGGGAATATGTTGTCATTAGTCAAGAAACTAACTGTAGAATCAATAATTCTATGGACAAAAGGTATTAATTAATTAACCAGGATTAATACAAAAGATTTACTGACTGATATGCTAAATTTATGAATGATGCTAACATTTGCCCACTTTGGTGGAGGTAGGATTAATGTTTAAAGTACAGGTGAATTTAGGATTCTAATATCATATGTTATATTGGTGATTTCCCCCCCTTTCCCTTTGCCATTTCACATGTATCCTAGGTTAAGAAATAGTTTTTCCTTTTTCTTTTTGTAACAGTAGTATTTTGAGACTGGATTGTAGATAAGTTTTCATCTTATCCTTGGCTCCTCATGAACAATGTATCAGCATTAACTCTGACTTCTTCATTTCAGGTCCTATTCATTATTAAAAGTCCACATTGAGCTGCACTCCTTCCATGAAATCTTTCCTGTCAACAACAAACCCTAAATAGATTTCTTTTTTATTTTCTTAACTCCTGCCTCTTTAAGCAAACATAGGTTAATACCTGATCATTCCTTACTATCTAAATATTTATGTGTGCTGGTCATCACTGTTATAATTAATTATAAATCCTCTAAAGGGGTAATTTTATCTTTTACCACTTACCCCTAGTACCTAACATAGGGCTGAAAACATATAAAGAGATCAACATATGCTTATCTACACTAATAAAAGAGAAAGATGCAAATTGACTGTACCTTCGCAATGCCCACCAGCCAATCAGGAGTATTCAAATTAACCCAACAAAGATGGCGGGTTAATTTGCATACACAGGCACTGAGTGCCTGGGGGTGGGATGCTTGCGTTGTCGCCATGGCGACGACACAGGTGTTCCACACCACCCCAGCCACTCCGGGCCTCTGGGCAGCGTGGGAAGGTGGAAAGGTGGCTCCAGGCCGGAGCAAAGGCAGTGCTGGCAGCCAGGGGAAGGAAGGCCCATTCTTGCATGAATCTTTGTGCATCGGGCCTCTAGTTTTTTTTGTTGTTGTTGTTTTTTTTTTGAGAGAAGAAGATTTTTATTTATTTTTTATTATTATTTTTTTAATATATTTTTTTATTGAGGTATTATATGTGTACATATCTTATCATTACCCCCCCACCCCACACCCATACATGCCCTCACCCCCCAGAGTTTTGCGTCCATTGTTTATGCTTATATGCATGCATACAAGTCCTTCGTTTGATTTCATAACTCCCCCACCTCTCCCTAACTTTCCCCCTGTAATTTGAAAGTCTGTTTGATGCTTTACTGTCTCTGTATCTATCTTTTTGTTCATCACTTTATAATGTTCTTTACTATCCATAAATGAGTGAGATCATGTGGTATTTTTCTTTCATTGACTGGCTTATTTCACTTAGCATAATGTTCTCCAATTCCATCCAGGTTGCTGCAAATGATGAGAATTCCTTCCTTTTTATGGCAGCATAGTATTCCATTGTGTAGATGTACCACAGTTTTCTGATCCAGTCATCTGCTGATGGGCACCTAGGCTGTTTCCAAATCTTAGCTATTGTAAATTGTGCTGCTATGAACATAGTGATGCATATATCCTTTCTGATTGGTGTTTCTAGTTTCTTCGGATATATTCCCAGGAGTGGGATTACTGGGTCAAATGGGAGTTCCATTTTCAGTTTTTTGAGGAAACTCCATACTGTTCTCCACAGTGGCTGCACCAGTCTGCATTCCCACCAGCAGTGCACGAGGGTTCCTTTTTCTCCGCATCCTCGCCAACACTTGTCGTTTGTTGATTTGTTGATGATAGCCATTCTGACAGGTGTGAGATGGTACCTCATTGTTGTTTTGATTTGCATCTCTCGGATAATAAGTGACTTTGAACATGTTTTCATGTGTCTCTTGGCCTTTCTTCTGTCTTCTTTTGAAAATATTCTGTTTAGGTCTGTTGCCCATTTTTTTTATTGGATCATTTATCTTCCTTTTATTAAGTTGCATAAGCTGCCTGTAGATGTTGGAGATTAAACCATTATCAGAGATAGCATTTGCAAATATGTTCTCCCATGCAGTGGGCTTTCTTGTTGTTTTGTTGATGGTTTCTTTTGCTGTAAAAAAGCTTTTTATTTTGATGTAGTCCCATTTGTTAATTTTCTCTTTAGCTTCCATTGCCCTAGAGGCAGTGTCAGTGAAGAAGTTCTTTTAGCATATGTCTGAGATTTTGTTGCCTGTGGATTCCTCTAGTATTTTTATGGTTTCCCGTCTTATGTTTAAGTCCTGTATCCATACAAACATCATACTCAATGGGCAAAAACTAAAACCATTTCCCCTAAGAACAGGGCCTCTAGTTTTTTAATAAAAAGAGTAATTTATACTTTCACATTACATATAATAGACATATTGTTATCAGCCTTAGTTGACACAGGTTTTAAAGAACCTGTTGTGTAGGGATATGTCAAGTTGAATTTTTAATCTCCCAAAGAGGAATTTAATATTTACATACTTATATTAAGCAAGATTCTTTGCAAAATCATTAGTTACATCTGACACATAGTGGTCCTTGCTGGTTTTCTACCACATTTAATCAAAGCCCAGGATGACTTTCTGCAACATCTGTAACTGGGTGAACCACGTGGGATATTCAAGGTCAGGGCTAATTACCTATATTTGCACCCACCTGGCAGATGTGAAAGGCCTAAGATATGCTAGCACTCATTAATTGAGGATCAAGCTGTTCTCTGCAGAATTCAGCAAAACTCCAGCTGAAATATAATGGCATTCATTTTGAGGTAAAATTCCCAGGTCATTAAACACTTTGAGACGTGGTTCTTTCTGGGATAAGTGAGAGGATTTGAGTCCAGATGAGCTACAATTGCGTTCTGTTCCTAAAAGCCCTGTGACCTTGGGCAGAGCCCTTCCCTTGCTGAACCTCAGGCTCCTGCCTACAACATAAAGTTATTTTACTAACGCATCACTGAGTACTGTTTCTGCTCAGACTATGATTCTCTACTATTCCATGGAATACTCTGGGCTACTTTTTATTGTGTATTTACTATGTGCCAGGAAATATGCTTTTATGAATTTGCACTGTGCACCAGGCTGAAATTAAGCCATCTCTTGGGTTTAACCAGAATGGAGATATCTTTGCTAACATATATCTGTTCACCTTGTCTGAAAGCTACCAATAAGCCAGTAGTGCATTCTCTCTCTGAGACCCAATAGTTCTAAAGCAAGTTGGAGACTACATCCATGCAGTCTCCAACTTGCTTTTCCAGCTGCCAAGTAAGCTATTCATTCCCAAAGTGTGTTCAGTGGAGCCACTGATATCCTTTTCAAAGTGTGGGCTTCTAAGGTATTTATTCTAAACTAGAGGCCTGGTGCATGAAAATTCATGCACTGGAGGGGGGTCCCTCAGCCCGGCCTGCCCCCTCTCACAGTCCAGGAGCCCTCAGGGGTGGGAGGTGACCCGGCGATCAGGGGAAGGCGACGCCCCATCATACCTCTGCTGCTGCCACTGTGGGCAGCGCAAGCCTTGGCTGGCCCTGGTTACCTGAGCCTCGGGTGGCCCTGGGCAGCTGGGCAGCCTCCATCTGAGGCTTGCCTGTGGCTCAGGCCAGCTCTGGGTGGCCCGGCAGCTGCCATCTGAGGCTTGCCTGCATCTCAGGCATTGGCTGGGCAGCGGCCATCTGAGGTTTGCCTGTGCCTCAGACTGGCCCTGGGTGGCTGGGGGGCTGAGGGGACTTGGGAACTCCAGAGGCAGGCGCACAGGGTAGGCCAGGTCGTGCTGTGCACCTGTCACCCCAGCAGGGCTGAGGGAACTGGCACCACCATCTTGTGGCTGTGGGCACTGCCATCTTTGAGGGCGGGGCAGTTAATTAGCATATTCCCTCCTTATTGGCTGTGGGAGCCACCATCTTTGAGGGCAGGACAGTCAATTAGCATATTCCCTCCTTATTGGCTCTGGGCGCTGCCATCTTTGCAATGGCGTGAGGATCAATTAGCATATTTCCTCCTTATTAGATAGGATGGGTTTCTGGAAATGAGTTCATACACAATTTTTTTTCTGAAGTGGACATCAGTCTGTGACACAGTGGCTAAAAATTATAATGTGTTAGTTGTTTCCAAGATAGCTGCCACCAATACCCTTTCCCCCTGTACACATAGGCCCCTCTGCCCTTGAGAGGGAAGGTCCACTTCTTGTCCCAGTTGATCTGGGCTGGCCTATGGCTACTCCCGTCACAGAACACAAAGAAAGTGCTGCCGTGCGACTTCTGATGCCAGGTCACATGGTGCACTTCAGCCCCACTGGAGCCTTCCAGAATGCCCACTCTGGGGAGAGCAGCTACCACGGAAGAAACCCAGATACTCTCAGCCACCATGTTGTGGGGAGCCCATGCTAGCCATGACCTGTGGCTCAGGTAGAGATGCTGGACCAGCCCTCAGATATCCCAGCCATTCCAGCCCAGGCATTAGTAAGGGGGCTTCAGATGCCTCCCAGCCAACCACCATTTGATTGCAGGTATGCGAAGTCTGAGGCAAGTACGGCCCAGCTGAGGCTTACACCTCCCAGTGCATGGGAGATCAGAATAATGATTATTTCAAGCCCCTACATTTTGGGGTGGTTTGGTATGTCAGATAAATAGAAAATACACCAAGCTCAAAAGACCATGGAAGGTGGAAATTCATTTACATGACTCAAGTCACTCAGATTCTACTAGAAATTGTAGATTAGAGTCAGCCCAGGGTTCCCCTTACTTGCTGTACAGATGTAAATCTTGGTAGAAGAGAGAATTCAGGCATGCAAAGGAGTGCAGAATCAATAATAAAAAGGTCCATAGAGCCTCAACACAATTGTACCTCGAGGAAGAAAGACACAATGGGCCTGGACCTCAGGTTCCAGGTTAGTTAGTGCTCCTCACTGAAAATCAAACAGCAAAAACAAAACAAAAAAAACAAGACAGAGAAAGCAAAATGGTTTAGGAAGGCCAGTGAGGAAGCATGAATCACATACATTGGAGGGACGCCTGCATGCGAGGCTCAAGTGGAAAGAGGAAGCAATTATGCTTTGTGTGCAGGTGCAACCTGCCAGCTGACTGACAGACTCATAACAACTTCAGCTTAATCACAGTGTTTAACCATGAGAGTGCACATAGGTATGTCTGTGTGCATGCACACACATGTGCATGGATGCCTATGTGTGTGGGGAGGAGTGACAGACCTGACATAAAGGTACTCCTTGGGCATCTGCCTGGGGGCAGTGAATTTGTAGTGGGCGCCTGTTTCCTCTGCTGTCTTCATGGCAGAGATGGCCATGCAGGCTTCCGGGATGCCCTGCTACAAGTCCTCCTTTGAAACGCTAGAGAAATACATGCTAATGATTATGTCTGAAGTCCAATAAAAGATAGACTGTCCAAAGGAGTGTTATAGCTCAAGGGAGAGAGCGCTCTCTTGGGAACCTCAAACACGTTATTAAATAGAGATATAATGGAAATTGTACATAAGTAGTCAGAGGGCAGAATGGATTTTAAATGACAAAATTCTCCTGTTACTCAATATTAGATCCTCTGTACAAGGTGTCAAATAATTGTTACAGTACTTGAAATGAGCCTTTGAGGGGCTGGAATGTTTTCTAAAACCTCCTTCTCAGATATGCAGCAGTTGTTGTGATATTGATTGCAGACACTTAAAAGGATAAGCTCAATGAGAAAAGCAGATGTAAGTGAGGGAACATGAATTCCATACATTCACTGAAGAAGTGCTATGGAGAGGGCCATCTAGAATATGAGAGATAGGAGCACATTACAGAATGGCACTATTCCCAAATCAAATTGTCAGTCACTTTTTCTAACTTGCAACATGTTTTTAACTGAAACAACATTATATAGGACTAGAGGCCCGATGCAAAAAATTCGTGCAAGAGAGGCCTTCCTTCCCCTATCTGCTGGCACTGGCTTCCCCTGGCACCCAAGACCCGGGCTTCCCTCCGGCAGGCACCCCGGACTCGGGCTTCCCTTGCAGCCCTGGCTTCGTCCAGAAGGTCGTTCAGAAGGACGTCCGGTCTAATTAGCACATTATGCTTTTATTATTATAGACTAGAGGCCTGGTGCATGAAATTTGTGCACAGGGGGTGAGGGGGTCCCCTCAGTCCAGCCTGCACCCTCTCCAATCCGAGACCCCTCGGGAAATGTCTGACTGCTGGTTTGTGCATGCACTTTTAACAGATGACAGCTCCATTGTTGTTTCTTTCTTTTCATGCTTAAATCCTTTGGAATTAGTAGGTATTCAAAGTGTGTATACATTTTGGGGAGACACCCTGTATATCTCTAGTCAGCAGTGTAAGGAACCAATGGCGGATTTGGAACCCCCAGACAGGGAACCTTGCTCACTCCCCGCATGTCTCCCCACTCCATTTTCCACCTTCGCGAGCAGCAGGAGAATCAATGTTTTCTTTCATTAACTGGGAAAAGCATGTCCTGTCATGTGCTGCCCGGCAGGAGTGTGCTAGGCCCCAAGCGAGCGAGGCTCAGTCAGGGCAGCCTTCGCTCATGGGTGCTGGCACCCAAAGTGCACATTCCTCCTCTGCAGTCATCCCGACTATCCCACTGTTTCACTGAGAGGATGGAACTCCTCGCCTCCTCTGGGTTCCTGATCTTGAACGCTGACTGAGGGCACCTCAGGGAGGGCCGCCTGAGCCCACCAGGTGTGTCTGTCTGCACCTGCTCCCGCCCCAGCACCTGCATTAGCCCCATGGAGGTGATCTCGTCGCTGCACTGGCCTCCGCGGGAACAGGGCATCACCACTCCTCCCTCTCACTGTCATCTCACAGGCGCCCGCCGTCAGCACCCAGAACACCCAGACACTCTCCAAAGGACGTGAGCATGCCGGAGGGGATGTGCACACATCCTGTGGGGGATGTAGGCATGCTGGGGCTGATGGAAGTGCAGCAGAGGGGCAGGGGGAACTTGTGCACACCATGGTCCAGGACTGTTGGAGGCGCCGTGAGTGAGAGCACGCTGGGGGACGTTCGCACGCCAGGGGGAAGGAGAGGATGCGTGCACCAGAGGCCTGTGGCTGCGCAGATCTGCAGGCCCTGAGCGGCCTGGGTGGGGCAGGACACATGCGCATGCTGCCCACTGGTTTAAAGAGCACTGCCCACCAGCTGCTCTGTTCCTGCGTGTGCTGCTTAAGGCAACAAAGGCAGGTGTCCCACCCTGCCCTGCCCTGCCCACCGGCCTCTCTGCACCTGCATGCGCTGGCTTTGTCGCCTTGGGTAGTGTGCTCCAGGCGGGTGGGCAGCACACTCTGGACAGGTGGGCAGGTGTTCCGCCCCACCCACTGGCTTCTCTGTGCCTGTGCACACTGACCACTGGCCGGAGCAGGATGCCTGGCTTTGTTGCCTTGGGCAGCGGGCTCCAGACGGGTGGGCAGTGTGCTCCAGGGGGGTGGACAGGTGTCCTGCCCCACCCACTGGCTGCTCCGTGCCTCCACGCGCTGCTCACAGGCCCTCCACGGGCGAGGTGGGGCAGGGTGGGTTGGGGCAGGGCACCATCTTTGTCACAGAGTGACCCTCAATTTGCATATTCCCTCCTTATTGGCTGTGGGCACCGCCATCTTTGTCATGGAGTTATGTTCAATTTACATATTCCCTCTTTATTAGATAGGATGGTTAGCCTTGCTGGGCAGCCTTCAGAAAACAGATTCAACACACTTTGGGTATTCATAGGCCTAACAGAAAGAGAAGGAGAAAGAAAATGAAGATTGGGTGTTATTTTTCTCTTGGATCCTTCATTATAAATTTTAAAAAATCTGAGTCAATAAGGTTTGGTTGAATTTTTAAATAAAGATAATGTGGAAAATCCTTTCATTACACACAGGACTTTTAGGTGGTTCTATGCTTGTCAACTATCTAACTTCACTTACTGGAATTGCAGCCTCTGTATTTTGACACCTTATTCCATGAGACAATCATTTATTGAGCACCACCTGAATGCCTAACACTGTGTTAAGTGCTGTAGAGCAAGAATTGTGACATTTTTGGACTTCATAGACTTGTAGCATTTTAAAAAGTGGGGATACCATAAAGTTGATGTATCTTTTTTATTTGCCAAGAAAGTGTCCCTAAAAAACAAACAAACAAAAACAAAACAAAACAAAACAACTACTACTTATTCTCATACCTATTCTTCATTGTATCTGGTGGAAACTTCACCCAGGCTCTCAGCGGGGAGTCACTTTCTGTGCAGTCCCTAAAATTAGTACAAAACATTCCCACCTGCCTAGTCTCCTCCTGACATGTCAGCTTAATAAGTAGTTGAATGGTGCTTAAGACTGATATTCCTTTCAAGAAAATTAATTATGAATTACTCTCATAAAATATTTTAGATTCACTCATTGTTACACAGCAATTTCATGTCCTTTAATTCTAGATGTTATCTGTTTAGGAGTCATCATCACCATCAACATATTTTTACAAGGCTTTAAAAAAAGTTTTTTAATCTAGTACAGAGGTTTTCAAAACTGCTTTAAAATAACACACACACCATCGAAACCTTTCTTCAAACGAAATCTTATTCAGGAAGACCAATATCTAAAATAGATCAAAGCGGGCTGTTCTGATTGAAGCAGTCTGTGTGGTTCCCCCTTTCCTTTGTTCCCCCCTGAACAGTAGCCCCCAAGACACCTCCACACAACCCCAGGGCTCCACAGAGCAAACTCAAACAGCTACTGATCTAACAGAGCCAAGACTCTAGACTTTTTAAGTTAGAAGATATCTTAGAGACAATCACAGATACAGAACAGCAGAGCAGGGGGACCTGAGAGCTCAACTGGCGATTTCCCCTCAACTCACAGACAAGAAAACCAAGGCCCAGAAGGATTGCAAAACACCTGTGTCACACACATCGCTACTTAGGGCAGTCGCATGAGTAAAAGTTAGCATTTTTGCCCTAACTGGTTTGGCTCAGTGGATAGAGTGTTGGCCTGTGGACTGAAGGGTCCTGGGTTTGATTCTGGTCAAGGGCATGTACCTTGGTTGCAGGCACATCCCCAGTTATGGGGTGTGCGGGAGGCAGCTGATCGATGTTTCTAACTCTCTATCCCTCTCCCTTCCTCTCTGTAAAAAATCAATAAAGTATATATTTTTTAAAAAATTAGGATACTTTTGTTCCAGTCACATGCTCTTCTTATCTTACTTGCTTGGAGGTTTTATGTGCAGGGAAATGGCAGGGCCGCGTGGAATATAATGATGGAAAGCAGAGAAGAGGAAGCACGAGACAGGAAGAAAATGGAATAAACAAGTGGACTAATTCCTCTTCCGTTCAAAGAAAGTAGAAGCTGAGTCACTGTCTACATGAGTTGTACAATCTAGTTAGGAAAAAAACAACAACAGCGAGGTACAAAAATAAGAATAATATTCTAAAAAGACCAACTCTGAGTGAATTACCAAAACCTTGAACACACCGCTGTATTGGAAGTTACACAGATATGTGAGGAAAGGTTGCCGCCCTGTTATCAAAGTGGGTTTAAAATAAAAATCTGGACCAGAGTCTGACAAGTCAAATTTGTAAAAACTCGACTGTTTCTCTACACTTGACCTTAGCTGGAAGGCAGAGAAGCGATGGATTGTTTCTCTACAGCAAGACTGTTACACACTTTGGGAGGGGCACAGACCTGAGTGAGGACACAGCGTCCCCATCGGTCAGATTGGGTGTTCCAGTGTGAGCACCGCCCATGTGATCAACCCCGGACACGGGTAAGCGGTCCCGGGAGCACACGGTCCAGCGGCTCTGTGCACCAGCATGGTCTTGTCCAGCCCGCGCTCACACTGCCAGGGCTCCTCCCTCTGTCCATCTTCCTTCCTCTTATACTTCAACTTGTCTCAGTTTGTAGGTAGATGTGTGCTTGTGTGTGTTTTGAATAACTAACTAGACAGAAACTTACTGTTTTTTTCCCCCTAACAGCAATTTGGAGTAAAAATTCTATTCATATGAAAGACAATGCCATACCCATTCCTATAAAATTCACCCATTAGCAAGTGGTTCTACTAGTAAATTAGGAAGCACTATGTCTGAAAAAGCAGAAACAAACTTCCTAATTTTCCAATTCATTAATTTTTTCACAGTTAAAAGCCACTAATAATATTAAAGAAAATTTTCCAAAAAGGACAAAGATTATTTTCACTTTCATGTTATAACTGTTTCCATTTGTCTGTTCTCCCCTTCCCATTCAGTCTGCATATATATATGTATGTATATATAAATCCTCACCCAAGGATATGTTTTCATTGATTTTAGAGAGAGGAAAAGACAGAGAGAGAGAGAAACATCAATTGGTTATTGGTTGCCTCCTGTATGTGTCCTGATCTGGGATTGAACCGCAACCCTGACTGGAACCTGCAACCTTTTGGTATATGGGGGTGACACTCCAACCAACTGACCCACCCATCCAGGGCTATATTCTTATATGTTTTAAAAATAGTTGAAATCATGATGTGTCATGTAATTTTGCTTTCTATTCCAATCACTCTACATACTGTAAACAATTGTCCATGTTGCTACCTATTCTCTTTCTCAGGGCGAACCAAGCCAATGTCCATGGACAGAGGTAAGTATGAAAACTAGTCACCTTGGTTGGGACCAAGTGTCTCTCTCTCTCTCTCTTTTGAACCCCACTGTATGCAAACACAAAGGAAATGCAAATGCTGCTGGTTTCAAAGTATTTTTTAAAAAATATCCACCTGAAAACAGTGAATTTGGACTGACTGAATGAATACTTTAACCAAACACTAGCGTGCTTTCTTTTTAGGGACAATGAAATAACTGAATTAGCCTTCAGTACAACTTGTATATCTGTCTTGGGACACTGGAGTCATTAGCTCTTTATTAATCTACATTTTTCATACAGTATATTATCCTTTAAAAATATGCACCTAATCCTCAGCGGTAGTAATTAATCACTTCCTATGACAAGTTCTTGATCCTTGTGTTTTTTGTACACTTTAAATTATCAGGCAGTATATTGTTTAAATTTAACATATTTGTTAATTAAATGTGTTAAATTAAAACATATTGTTTATTTATAAAGTATATTTAATTATTTTTTTAAATTAAAGCATATTGTTTAAACTTAACATATTTGTTAATAGAGAACAGTCTTTTAGTTGTTAAAAGATAGGGATTTTTGTCTGATTCATTTTTATTTCCCTCGGAACTTGCAGCACAATGTTGTCCAAATAGTATATGTTCAATAAAAGTTCATTGAACTAGACTGACTGATTTACCTTTAAAATAATCAGTTACCAGGAGACATGATTTTCTGATAAATCTAATCCAGTTTGTAACCCAAGTTCTGATACTTATCAGATGAGTCATTTAGGGCATTTACCATTCAACTGTGCTGGTGAAATATACACACTGGAGTCTGAAAAGCTATTACATTGAGTAATTTTGTCATTTCAGTCATGGATTAAATCAACTAACTAACTTCTGACCCCAAGAGGATTTAGACCACGTGGTCTTTTATATTCTGTCACTCTGTTTAAATTCAGTTTGAATTTGTGCACATTCATTTATAGCATGAAGAGCATACATTTTATAATACTCAGGTCAGAAAAGAATTCCAAATTGGTTCAGATGCCCCTGCTATATTCTCTCAGAGGACTGCCCCCTGGTAACACCTATCTCAGCCTGTAATTATACTGTATATCTGTGTGGTTATGAGATGAATGTGCATCTCCCTCTGAGTCTGGAATGGCCATGCGAGTAGGGGCTGAGCCTGTTTCTGAATTATTTTATCCCCAGAGTTCGGCAGTCTCTGGCCCACAGTGCATATTCAAAAAAGGTAGCTGAACAAATTACAGGCATCCAAGAGAAAGCAGAAATTGAGCTGAGTTTTTAAGACGGGTAAGAGAAACTGACTTAACAAGATGAAAAAAGGACACCATATGGGGTGATGGCTTGAAATGGGGGCACCGGTGGGGTAGACATATTGGGGGCAATCCCTAAGGAATTACATTTAATACAGCAGGGACCTGTCTTTGTAGCAGGTACGTCCATGTCTGAGCTTGGCCCAGTGCATGAAATTTGTGCACTAGTAGGGTCCCTAGCAGCTGCCGGCTGCCAGCCAGGGCCTCCCTCCCTTCCCCCGGCCGGCCTGGCTCCCTGGTCAAACTCCTGGACAGCTCTCGGTTGAGGGGACAATTTGCATACTACACTTCTATTATATAGGATAATTAATTTCTAAAACCATCAAGAAGCCCAATAATACTGAATGGTCACGGATATGAGAGGCTTTTGTTAAAGACACATGCAGTTTGGTTGCCTTTGTTTTGCAAAAAGAGGAAATTTCCATGATGCAGTGGTTCTGAAAGTTGCAGGTGACTGATACTTTCCTCCCCATGCAACCAGTTTTCCCCAAAGCACATGACTCACCTGGGAAAAGCTTTTACTTCCCAGAGGATGTGACCAGCCGAGGTCATACAGATTCAGTGGTTCTCAGTCAAGTAGTCATGTCAGACACTTTCCACTATTCTACAATGTTCATGGGCATTTTAGGAGTTCAGAACACGTGTAGCCACTTTAACCTCAGGTGATCTGTTTTCCATGTTTCTTATCCTGATCTTCATGGAATAATCATATCTGTGCTGCCCCAGTACTCAGAGGTGATGTCAGACCAGATGAGTCGGGATTCCACAACATTCCTCAGGTCCCCATGTTTTCCCCCACTCTCTTTCTCTTGCTAGTTCTGTTTCCTATCTCCTTTCATCACCATAGTTTATAACTAATTCTCTGAACATCCCAGAACATTTAGTATCTCCCAGATCCATGTTCTTTGTATGTAGAATGTTCAATCTTTCTCTCCCCAAAGTTGTATTCAAAGACTGTGCCTGCTCCCAAATGTCCTGTCGGGCTGTAGGCCCGTGTATTTTGAGTGCATGTATGTTTGGGTGATTTCTGTCTGAGATTCCTTCCAGCTGCTGAAAGAAATAGCATGGTAGAGAGTTTGGATTGTTTTTTTAAAAAAAAAAATCTTTTATTTTGATTGTAGCTTTGACAGAAATGGATTTTTGCAAATCCTCACCTCTCCAGGGCAGCCAGAGCAGAGGGAAAAAGCTTCATGAAAAAGCATCCATACTGCAGAGATGGCCTTTTCGTTTTGAGATAGTCAACCAGTCCAGAATTTCCTCTTTGTCTGGTTTCTATTAAAGCTATTAAGAAAGGATTCAGTGAGCTGCACTTCCTGCTATCTTCCTGGAGATGTAAACCCTGGTGTCATCAGAATCATAGGAATGCGCCTGGATGTACTGATAAGCAATTATCACTGGGCTTAAAAGGAGAATGATAAGGTCTAGGCCTCTGACAGGGCAAAGACTTTGAGATTTATTTCGAGTGTTATCAGGAGAGCTTTGCTACCCATGCAAAGCTCCTTCTTGGAGGAAAAAAGAAAAGAAAAGCATAAGGAGAGATTATATTTCTTGAAAACGTTTATCAATCAAAACAAGGAACTCTGAATGCAAAAGTGAAATACAATCACAAAATCCATTTTAAATGGGGGGAAAAAGCCACAGAAAACATGGACCTTCTGAGGATTAAAGGGAGAAATCCTTACCTATGATTTAAAAAAAGCCTTTCCAGAGATCAAAATAGAGAGGGGCTATGACAGGGAGAAATCGCCAAGAGATTGCTTTCACAAATGATTTGGGATTGAAATAATTTATACTGCTTATATTCTGCCATTGAGAGTGAGATGGGAAATTTATGGAACTGTATAAAATGGCTTGCAGTAGAATAGAACTATAAAAAAAAAAAAATAGAACATAATCTCAACTCCAGGGCTGCAGAAAGATTTTCTTTTTAATTAGGAAATCCAAGTTGTCCATGGAATGCAGTTTAAATGATGAACTTGCTGATTAATTAACTTGATATTAATTCCAACAAACCCTTCTAACCACAGTATGTTTTGCTCCAGTAGTTCTACAATGATTTCTCAAGGAAAGATAAAACTTTGTTAGGGAACATTGCCTACTGTTCTTTCTTTAAGGCATCATGTCTGAAATGAAAATTTCAAGGAATCAGCCACTCCAGGAGCTAACTAGCAGATCAAGGAACGCTAAACTGATTTATCACAATCAACGTATGGCTCCTTGTCTCAGCAATACCTTCCACTAAAACAGAACAGCACTGCCCAACAAATATTTATGAACAAATTTAGGCAGCAGCTAATCCACTACTGAGCTAGTCTCATTTATTTTATTCATTCACTCACTTATCCACACAACAATTATTGTGTTAGGTACTGGACCAAGTGCTGTGGATGCTGAAGTGAACAAACAGATAAGACACCTGCCCTCTTGTGACTTATAATATACAAACTATTTCACTAGCTAGCTAGTTTGTGTTTAAATTGTTTTCTAAAGCCAATAATTTATTTTTCAAACAAAATCACTTATAAAGCATAGAATAATACGCTCATAGATAGAAAGAAGCTTAGATAGAAAGAGCTCAGAGACAGGCCATCTAGCCCCACTCCTTAAGAAAGATGTTTAGGACCTCATAGTGTGTGTCATGGTGAGGCCTAAACCCCAAGAAATGGTGATATGCACAATAAAATTCTTTACAGAATTGAAAATAATTGCATTGGTATAAGAGGTAGGCAGGAAAAGCAAAAAGAACCGTGCAAGATAAGGCAAAGAAACTGTCCAGTACCTAACAGAGTCTTCAGATCAGTCCTCCTACAATGAGCAGTAGACCTGACTGAAAATGTCCTTTTAAGTTGTTGTTGTTTTTTTCTCCACTTATCTTTATTTCAGGAGCTCTGAAATGGCTCTATTGAGAGTTGAAATGCCCTTGGTGGATCCTCTCTCAGTCACATTGTAGATGTCCTTATTCATAGAACAAAAACTTGGGAAAAAATAAAAAGGAAATAACTTTTCTCAGTTTTACACCTAACTTCCAATGAATTAACTCATACCTTATGAGTCTGTACAACTAAAACAGCCATACCTGAGAGTTATGGAGCAATGGTTTCCTAAGTATTATCACCTTTTATTTCCATAACAACACTTTGATGGATGGATGGGTCGATGTTTATTCTACTGATGAAAACACATGATTTGGTTAAAATAAACAAAAAATTAAGACTATAGGCCAGGTTTTCAGGCTCCTGATTTGGTTTTCTTTCTATTGTATGGATAAATGAGTGAATGAGTAACATAAATTATATCCTGGAGCCACTCAAAAACAGCCGAATGTCTAAAAGCTTTAGCAGGTAGGCTTCTACTCTGCTTATGCGAACATTCATGCAACATCGTCCACAGAGCCTGGGCAGTGCACATGCCCAATGCATGCCTACTGAATGACCATTTTATTGTTGTCGAAATCAGGGGCTTTTGTTATCTGATATAACTAACACTGCTCCCAGATTGTAACACCTGTCAGTGAGCCTGCCCTCCCCACTCTCAGTGAGCCTGCCCTGCCCACTCTCAGTCACCCTGCCCTACCCACTCTCAGTGACCCTGCCCTGCCCACTCTCAGTCAGCCTGCCCTACCCACTCTCAGTGGCCCTGCCCTCCCCACTCTCAGTGAGCCTGCTCTGCCCACTCTCAGTGACCCTGCCCTCCCCACTTTCAGTGACCCTGCCCTACCCACTCTCAGTGATCCTGCCCTGCCCACTCTCAGTGGCCCTGCCCTGCCCACTCTCAGTGGCCCTGCCCTGCCCACTCTCAGTGACCCTGCCCTCCCCACTCTCAGTGAGCCTGCCCTGCCCACTCTCAGTGACCCTGCCCTCCCCACTCTCAGTGACCCTGCCATGCCCACTCTCAGTGAGCCTGCCCTGCCCACTCTCAGTGAGCCTGCCCTGCCCACTCTCAGTGACCCTGCCCTGCCCACTCTCAGTGACCCTGCCCTGCCCACTCTCAGTGACCCTGTTCTACCCCACTCTTTGTGAACCTACTCTACCCACTGCAAAGATGAACAGACTTTCTGTGAAAAGCTACAAAGTAGGGAGAAACTCAAAGATTATTTTGACGAGTGGCCAACTGATAGAAAATACTAGTTTCACTTAATTGCACAGAAAAACTGTCAACCTAAATTTGACTGTTTAAAGAAGCACCACCTTCTCTAAGTTTTGGTTGCTTTTTTTTGTGATTCTCAGCCCTCAGAAAGCATTAGAATCACCTGCAGGGCCTATTAAAACACAGATTCCAGCCTGCGCCCTGACTCTGATTAGGTAGGTATGTAGAGGAGAATTTGCTTTTCTAACAAGTTCTCAGATAATGTTGATGTTTCTAGTCTAGTATTAGCACACTGAGAACTACTGCTTTATGATCTTTAATATTATAAAATGTTGCAATTATGTTTTAGCCTAGGATACTCTTGGGTGTCTCTTCTGGGCACTGGATCTATAGGCACAATAAAAGGTTTGGGGTGGTGACAAAACATTTGACATACAGTTTTCCCCATATCTGATCCTCTTCTGTTTTGTTTGTTTTTTAATTCTCTTTCCTCCTGTGCCAAGCCTGAGTCAACAGAAGGACTCCCCACATTTCCAAAGACTGGAATTTACCGTAGGAGAGGTGTGAAGAAGGAGCGCCAAGGTGACGCTATGCTGCTCATCTGCTGTACTCCGGGAAAGCTCTGCTATCAACTCCTGTGGTCACTCCTTCCTCTTGCCTAGTCATTCAGGAATGAATTTATCAATCAGTCAGTCAATTAATAAACCATCCAAACATCCTGCAACTATTTGGCTTGACCCCATTATCAGTAATTTTAACAACTACCAAATACACCTGGGAAAAGGAATGTGGAAAAGATGGGTAGAGAGTGAGCAGAGGCTGGCAGTTTCCTAATGAGCACATGGGCTTTCCACTTTGAAAGCTGCACCTTGCTATACAGTGGGGTTGTAGCTTGCTAATAGGAAGTAGAGGCTTCCCACAGAGAAGCGATTTACGATTCTTCCTTTTGGCACACGGATTTTTTTACTTGGAGTTGGAAATCAATACATTCAAGGTCATTTATTACCTTCATCCTCTTAGCTCTGCAAATTCGTTGATGATAGGGTTTTAACTAGTCTTCTGATTGTTAGACGTAAGGATATTTCTAGCTAAAAAATGGGGCATTCATTGCCCTTATTTTATTTTCAATTCTTTCTTTAATCCCTAGAAAGAATGAAAACTGGTGGCATTGCTAAAGTAAAGAAGTACATGCTCTCGTATTTCTGTATTGGAAGTCTTCATGCTTTGACATTGTGTCAATGATAATTTCTAGCATGTACAGCCCTCTTAACACCTCTGTGTAGGATGTGGTTACCACCCAGAAATTATAGCAAGTTAACCTAAAGGCTTTATTAACTTATTCTGAAGCCTACATGAACACAGTTGTTGTTCTTGAGCATTTGGAAAATGAAATTGTTCTTTAGAATTAGCCTTCTGAGCTAGAAGAAAATAAAGAACACTCACCAAAGGGGAAAAGTGACAAAAATTCCAGTGACTAATGGTTTTTAATTATATTTGCATAATAGTCTCTTGGTACAAGTGCTACTTAGTGTGTTGGTAATTCCTGCCACTGATCGATTAGGCCCCTTCATGCACATGTAAGCGCCTAGACCAGAGCACAGAACATCAGAACATTATCTAACTGCACTCAAGTGCTTTGAATGAGATCAATTTAATGGCACTCCTCACCATCCTACTAGCAGCAATTTCTGGGGGTGTGAGCAATGATAAGCAGCTTCCAACTGACATGCTAGTTAATGGTTTTATGCTAGGATAGAAAATAAAGAATATAACAAAGGTAACAGTTTGTTATAACCTTATATCTTTAAGTCCTGATCATTGTGAACAATGCTACTACAACTACTTGATCCCAGCTTGCCTTAGACCAGTGGTCGGCAAACTGCAGCTCGAGAGCCACATGCGGCTCTTTGGCCCCTTGAGTGTGGCTCGGCGTGAGAACCACTTCTTCAAAATACACTTGCCCAGGCTGAAAACTGACTTCTACGCATGGGCCACGAAGTTTCAATCACACTGTACGTGCGCACCCGCACGTGGTATTTTGTGGAAGAGCCACACTCAAGGGGCCAAAGAGCCTCATGTGGCTCGCGAGCCGCGGTTTGCCAACCAAGGCCTTAGACTAATGCTCAGATGAGAAAAGAGATCTTATTTATTGATTTATTCACTTAACAAATGCATTTTGGATACAACTACACATCACAAACTGGGCTGAATGTTTGGGATTCAGTGTGAGCGATTGGACTCTGACTTCACAAAAGAAGGAGTCAAATAACCACACAAATACTTAGTTAGAAACTGTGCTAAACACTTTGAAGGAAATGTAAAAGGGACCACCAAAAAGCCACATCAGGGAAATGTTAGGGGGATGCATCGTTTCTGAAGTTCAAAGACGGCTTCCTTGGGGAAGTAGCATTTGATTTTAATTTTGTGGCCAATGACCTGAATTTTACTGATTCCAATTTCCTTTTCTTCTGCATTTGGCTAATATCTGTGAGTGATAATCTCAGGGCATTTACATTAGGTTGAAATTACATTAAAGCCTGGCAGTGGGTGCAATGGCAGGGTCTTAGGTGGCACTCTGAGCAGAGGCCTGGCATTACCCCCAAGGTTTCTGATGACGTTCCCACCACTGCCGAAAGTTTACATCAGACTGTCTGAGGACAACCTGAGTTGCAAACGCTCCTATCCTCTGGGATGCTCTGATGCTCTGAGAAAAGGGTTTAACTTTTAGATGTGAGATTTGGGACTAGGAAGGAGAACATATGTACTTGACAGACATGGCATTTCCAATCAGAGGCTGAAGGTCATGTATTGAGAAATACCAGTTTCCCATTTATGGGACCTAGACTAATTTTTTCCATTATTTGGCAATGGATTAGCAAACATACCCTCCGAGCTCACTATGATTAGGGACCTGTGGATAAACAACAATGGAAGGAAATGAAGGGAAAACAGAATCTTGATCATGCCCTTCATGTTGCTATTTGGGGAAACACAAAACTCACCAATTAAACTAACGTAAGGCACTGACAAAGAATATTATAAGTGGTAAAAAATATAATCAGACATCTTTAATCTATGAGTACAAAAGAAATACCAAATGAAAAAGTGGTCAGATGTATAACATATTAACTGGGTTTACCTTGAAGTGGTGGAGTTATGACAGAATATTTATTATTTTTGCTTGTCTATACTTGCTAAATTTTCTCCCATAAGCTATTTTTCTCTAAGAATACAAAAACATTAAAAGCTTTATAGAAGTTATATTCAAGCTTATTGACTCTTTCTTAGGCTGTGCCCAGTCTACCAACAAGCCTATCAAAGGCATTCATCATTTTTGGTTTTTTTTATATAGCATTTTGACTCTTTCTCAGAGTTCTCATTTTTCTGATTACATGACCTATCTGGTTTCTCATGTTTTTTTACATTTTCCATGAGAGCCTTTAAGATATTTATTTTAAATTCCTTATTTCCACAATCTGTATCATACCTGAGTCTAACTTTGATGCTTGCTTTGTTTCTTGAGATTGTGTTTTTTCTTGAGTTTTAGCATAGCTTATAATTTTCTATTGAAAGATCGACATGGTTTATCAGGTAATAGGAACTGAGTTATATACTTTTAGCTATAAATTTAACTTTTATCTGACTAGATAAAATTTATCTGGTTGAATTTTTTATTGATTTCAGAGAGGAAGGGAAAGGAGGAGAGAGATAGAAGCATCAATGATGAGAGGGAATCATTGATCAGTTGCCTCTTGCATGCCCCTAACTGGGGATCGAGCCTGTAACCCAGGCATGTGCCCTGACCTGGAATCGAACTGTGACCTCCTCATTCATAGGTCCATACTCAATCACTGAGCCACACTGGCCATGCTGATTGAATTGTCTTTAATGTTTACTGTACCTGTGGGTACAAGAGGCCTCACATTCCTCTAGTCTCCTTCTTAAATAGAGTCCACGCCTTGCAGATCATTTAGCGGTCATCCACCGTAATGACACTGGGGCACTGTTAGTGTGGTGGTAAGGTGTGGGGAGGGGAAATGGTCTGCGATCTTATGAAAAAATATCAGTCTTTTAGGGGGCCTGTGTTTCTTGTCCATGACGTCCACATTTCTTTCTTAGCTTCCCTACTCACCAAGTGAGACAAGAAAACCAAGGGGTGCCAGAGTTAGAGAAATGTCCTTTCCACTGCTGGGATAAGGCTCTGGTTATGTCTTTTTTTTTTTTTTTTTCTGGAGAGCTGATGTTTGTTATGAAGAGCACTTTGGGCGCAATTCCCAAAGATTCCTCTTCCTCTACCCTGCCCGAGCCCAGAGACCTTTCTTGGCTCTTCACTGTGAGAATCTGGTGAGGCTTCTGGAGGTTCCTCACTCTTAGATAGTCCATTCTCAGTCTCCAGCAAATCATTAGAATTACCACTTCAAGTTTGAGTTTATGGCACCAGAAGCTTCTGTCCTGTCCAGGACAGGCAAATCTCAACTGTGACTCTTTGGATTTACCTGCATTATGGACTGCTGTGTCCTTCTAACATTCATATGTGATATTAGGAGGTGCGTCTTTGGGAAGCAATTAGGTTTAGATGACGTCATGAAGGTATAGCTCCTGTGATGGATTTGATATTCTTATTAGGAGATAAAGTGACTAGAGATCTCTCTCTCCACATTGTGAGGATACAGCAAGAAGGCTGCTGTCTGCAAAGTAGGAAGTGAGCCCTCACCAGATACCAAATCTGCCACCACCTTGATCTTAGACTTCCAGCCTCCAGAATTGTGAGAAATAAATGTCTGCTTTTTAAGCCACTCAGCCTATGTTATTTTGTTAAAACAGTCTGAACTATGACAACTCCAGATTTTTGGGTAGCATTTTCTCTCCAGATTTTTGGGTAGCATTTTGCCCTGCAACTTTAATTCTCTGATAAGTCCAAGAAAAGTCATAGATTTTTAGTCTGTTAGCTTTTCTAGTTGTAAGAACAGGACTGACCACTACTAAGCTCTTTAAATGTCATAACTAAAACCAGAACAGAAGTAGCATCTTCTTTTCATAATTATATATATAGTGATACCTTTGAGCAAACCATATAATTTTAAACAATTCAGTGTTTTTAGGGCCACTGCCTACATTTGTGAAGGTGGTGCTCTACACAAGGGCACCCAGCTTAGCAGTCAAGAAGGGATGGCATTTAATTTGTGCGAAGGTGCCCTGTGGGCTGAAAGCAGATCCTGCTTTGCAGGGAGAGGCAAGCCTGAACTAGTAGTCCATTACAGCCATCCTGTGGGGCTCACTACCCAGAGGCTCTTCCCAGCCAAGTTAGGACCTATCCTTAGAATTCCCCCACCCTGCTGGGGGCTTGATGGAGCAGGACCACCAGCAGAGAGTCCTTTCAGATGCTTCACTAATTTCCAGCCTCACTCTCTGAGAAGGTCAGAGTCTCCACTCTCAAGTCCTTCAACCTTTATTGTGTCTCCTGCTGCCTCTTGCCTGCCTAGAGCCTGGTTGACAACCAGCATTTGAAAGCAATGAGTATTCCACAATCACAGCCCTTTAATGGGCACCCTCACTGTTCTGGGGAGCCAACTGGAAAATGTGAACTTGAGTTCAGGAGAGGAGGCTTGTGCAAAGCAGCCAACTTCCCCAATATGGAGCCGAAGGGTGCCTCTAAGAGGGGCGATGGCAGCAGCATTTTCCTGGCCCCGATAATCACATCTGGCTCTTACTCAGGGAAGGGGTTCGTGGCCGTAGAAGCTGGTAATGATTCCGGCATTATATCAGCAGCAGGCGGCCCTCATTTGTTCTGCTGCCTAGCACTAGGGCAAGATCACTGTGTATTATTGCTCCAAGGCAGTAATCATTTTATATAATGTGAAGACTTTTTTCACTCAATTTACTTTCATGCTTTGGGCTGATGAGAATAATCGTCACATGTTGATCACGGGTACCTTGACAGCTGATGCTCAGAAGTGCAGGTCACTGCTCCATTCTATCTTTTTCCCCTCACACACATTGAAGATTGTTATTTAGAATCTCATTCCATCACCACCTTCACATCCCAACGTAGCTGAAGCTGAGAAGACCAAGGCAAAAATAATTCTATCTGGGGCCCTCAATCCTGCAGTTTGCCCTAAGGGATAATTTATGCTGATTTGTTTTAAAGAGACAGGCATACATAATTCATGTCCTGTGCATTGCAGCTTTAGGCCATTGAAAAGATTATCTCTCTTTTGGCAGCACTTGCAGGAACCAGCTACAATAAACATTTCATACCTCAGTAGACACTCTTTTCTCAGCTAATAGGAGCCTGACTTAAATGTAGACTCCATCGTGAGAGGAGTGTATTTAATGGTGAATTCAGCAGAGCATTTTTTTCCCTTCCAAAGCATAAAATGAGCTTATTATCAGTATCAATAGTTGTTTTTTCTCAAAAGGAGTCAAGGTGTGAATGGGCATGAAAGGGAAATTAAATTGAAACTCTGGTGGTTTCATGGTTGGAGGCCAGTTTAAAACTCAAACTTAATAACTGCCTTTGAACTAGCCAGGAGAAGTATAGGATCAGAAAAGCACACAGATTTTGAAGGGAGGCATCAGAGCTAGGCTTCCCGGCCAGAAGGCAGAGGGCCAGGCAAACAGGAGACTTCTGTGGGTACCAGGAGCACTGCTAAGGATGGGTGAATTTATACCTGCATAGATTACAGTGGTATTAAGTGTCATCTACACAAGTAGAGCCAAAGTGGTCTTTTAAAAATGCAAATCTCATCAAGCTGCTCCTTTCCTCAAAGCACTTTCACAGCGTTTCCATTTCATATGGGAGGACGGCCAAGGAGCCTGCAGGACCTGGCCTCTGCTCATGCCCCATCCTCAGCAAGCCTCCTGCGGCCCATCCTTACTGCTCCCCGGCTACCAAGGCCTTCTTTAAATGTCCACAACTGTGTGCTTTCACCAAGCAACTCTTGTTCTTACTGCAAAATGCATCCCAAATGCCACTTCCTCAGGGAACTTTTCTATTTATTTTGGCAAGCGTAAGCCCTTTTAATGTGCTCATGCACTTTCGTGCTTCAGAAATTTTTTGATTATTTGAAATTTTTGATGTTCATGTTCTTTTTCTAGACTGTAAACTCCTGGAGGGCACCTGGACTCCGGCTCACAAATGTGTCCTCCTAGGGCATGATACGCCCTCTATTCACAGTTGCTCCATGAATGAGTGAATTAGAGCAGTGGTTCTGAGAGAGGGTGGGCATCAGGATCACCTGGTGAAGCACAGATTGCCTGCTGGTCCCCTAGAAGTTCTGATTCATGGGGATGGGACCCAAAATTTGCATTTTGAATGAGTTCCCAGATGGTGCTGAAACCACACAACATTGGGAAGCCCTTCCACAATTGCATAATCTTTCCATTGGGACCTCAAGTTAGAAGATTTGAAATCTGGATTCATCTAACCAGCTGGAGGTTCTTAAGCAATTCTTATATTTTCTTTCTAGTCAGTTAATAAATCCTTGTGCTTCATTCTTTGCGGTATCCCCTATATCTCTATGTTCCTTCCCTTTTGCTCTATTTCTAGATGGGGGACATTATAACCTTGCATTTGAACTGTTATAACCACATCCTAGTCATTTTCTTGGCCCCCACTATCTGTTCCTTAAGTCCCTCACTTACTTTATTGCCATTAAGTGACTCAGAGACAGTTCTGACCTGCCCTGCCATCATCTAAAATCTTGCTGGAGATACCAGCATGCAAGGCTTTTCACAGCCTGGACTTCCCGCTAGGTGTGTCGCTAACCTGCCCCCAATTCCACACGAGACTCCTCATTAAGTGTTTACTGCACCTAATTGTTCATCATCCCTGACAGGCTGTCAGCTGCATAGGGGCAAGCACCACACCAGTCTTGCTAACCATCATCATAAAACATTACTGTACAGATAAGTCACTGAACACTAGATTTTTCCTTCTGCACAATAATAATAATCATAGAAAGCACTTAACTGGCATTACTTCTGATTTCTTCAAATCACTTGACACACATCAATTTATTCAATCCTTACAACAAGGGTACCCATTTTACATATATAAGGAAATTGAGGCACAGAGAAGTAATGTTCCCAAGGTCTCACAAGTGGTGGCTCAAATATTCAAACCCAGGAATTTGGTGGTAGGAGTTCATGATCTTACCTACCATCCTGTAATGATTGCAGAGTACCAGTAGCCCCAGTAATGCAAAAAATTACCTGGAGTACCAATAATCTGTCTGTGCCAAATTTATTGATTACCTATTATGCGTAGGGAGCTAAGATAGATACTGGCAATCAAGCACGGTTGTAATATAACACTGAAGGTGAGAGGCAGTCTAGTACTTTAAACAGAGTCAGACAACCTACATTCAAACACTTTCTAGGCTGTGTGACCATGGGAGACTTACTCAAACTTTCTGTGTTCTGTTCCTCATCTTTAAAATGGAAAAATAAACTCTATTTTCACAAAGTTTCTGCCAGGATTAAATGTGAAGGGTGTATGTAAAGCACTTATCACAGTAACAAACACATTGTGCCTCTTTAGTAGATGAGGGCAATTTTCTGACCTTGGGCAATTTTATATTTGTTCAGTACATAGGAATTGGTAGTAATACTCTGGGATGAAGTTCTATAATACTACTAGAGGCCCAGTGCATGAATTCATTCACTGGTGGGGTCCCTTGGCCTGGCCTGCAGGATCGGGCCAAAAGACATCCCCCAAGAGGTCCCAGATTGCAAGAGGGTGCACGATCAGGGACAGGAAGGGATGTGGGAGATTGGCCATCTGGGGAGGAACTGCGGGAGGACTCCAGGGTGTGTCCAGCCCATCTTGCTCAGTCCCGATCGGCTGGACCCCAACAGCAAGCTCATCTACCAGTCAGAGCATCTTCCCCCTGGTGGTCAGTGCAAATCATAACAACTGATTGACTGGTTGACTTCCTAGTGGTGGTCAGTGCATGTCATAGTTAGTGGTTGAGTAGCCTTAGCATATCATTAGCATATTAGGCTTTGATTGGTTGAATGAATGACTGGACACTTAGCATATTAGGCTTTTATTATATAGGATAAATAGTGCCTCAATATATCCAAGATGGAATACCATTTATGTTTAAGGCTCCAAGAGCTATATAAGAAGTGTGGGTAACATTGATCTAAAGATAAACTTAAAATTCATAAATTTATTCACAAATAAAATGTTGGGTTTTTTTTAAACCAACACATTCACTGAGGATTCTCAGAGAGAAGGTGGGGGGTGGGGAAGAGAGCAACCAAAGAACTTATGTATATAGATGCACAACCCATGGACACAGACAATAATGGGGTGAAGGCCTGGGGAGGGAATAGGAGTGGGGAGGAGGGGGTCAATGAAGCAAAAAGGGGACATCTGTAATACTTTCAACAATAAAAATTTAAAAAAATCATTCACTTATTTAGTTGTTATTTATTGAGTATCTAAATGTTAAAAACTATGATAAGCACCAAGAGTTCAGAGAAAAGGAAAATAGTATTTGTCTTTTTTTCTCCAAACTGTTTTTATCACCCATGCTATGTTTGATCTTTCGGTATTGACCAATGTGTTAAGAAAGATTCTGAGGCCGAGTTCAGGCTTTTTGGAAAACATAGCAAAGAACTTACATTTGAAGGCTAAGGTGGATAGGTTATTAACACAGCCTTTCAACAATGAGGCAGGTACAACTCAGCATTATGAAATCTATACTTCAGCCATTTTCATCTTTCACTATCTCTCAGCTGCCATTGCAACAGAGTTACATCATAATGAGTTGATAGGATATTTGTGGACATTTAAATCATAAAGGTCAAAGTAGGATTTGGGTTTATATATATATATTATATATATATTTGTTCATATACAAATGTATATGCTTAATACCCACAGAAGACTATATTGATAGACATAATATGATCATTGAAAGTAATGCTTATACATGTACATTTATATATCAAGCATGCACACACAAACACACACACACACATTTGTTAAGAATCCAAAATTTATCTCTTCTGGGCCTATGAGACCAATTTAGTCTTGGTGCAGCAGGCCCCAAGGCAACCATCAAACACTGCACAGACAAGCACTTATTAGATGCTTTCAGAAATAGGACTGGCTGGCTAGATGAGAGTGGGCATATAAAAGACCTTCTCTGTAGAGAAACTCCAGCCATTGTGCCTTTCTCCCTATGAACCAATCTGTTTCATATTTTGTTTTGATGATTAAAAATGTCCCCCAAATAAGCCCCTCTAAAAGTGAAATGATAAGACAATACTTTATCTAGAACAGTGATTTTCAAATTGTATTGCGTATTTCTATCACTAGAGACTATTATAAAAATGCCAGGTCAGACCCACCGAGTCATCATTTCTTGAGGGTGGGATCCAGGAATATGAATTTTAACAAGCATCCCAACTGTTTTACTGCCGTTGACCTGTGACCAACGCATTGAGAATCGCTAAGGTGTACATTAAAGAACCGGCGGGTACTCCTCCTACTACTCAGGAGACAGAAAGGAGGAAGACGATTCAAGGCGAGGAGTGACCTCTTTGTCAGGAGAAATGGTCAAGCCACTTCGAAACTGAGAGGCGGGTGGGAAGCCTCAGCACTCAGTGCAGCAGCAGGAGCATCTGTGAGCGGAGCCACACTTACAGTACAAGAGCAGTGAAAAACCAGGTGCCGGTGTCGGAGAAAGAAAAAGCGGCCTGAGATAGGCAATAATAAGAGATAAGATTAAAAAGCATGTATTGAGAAGTCTGTAAAACCTCTCTGAATGGTAAATTATCATTTTTTTCTGTTGTCCACAGAAACCTTTTCTCACATACACATACCCACATATGAATGTTGTGTGGGTTCCACATCAATGTCATCAGTGGCTAATGGGGCTTATTAGCTGTTTCAGTCATTAAGGAAACATTTCATGGGGTGAGGAGTATAGACAACAGTATGTGGGAGGCTCTTAGAAAAATTCCTGGCAAGTAGACAATGTTCAACAAATTGTATTCATTTAATTATTAATGTGCAATTACGTGAGTCTCAGAGCCCTTCCTGTTGGTGGATCAAGGTTGTAGGTCAGACAGCAAAGCGTAAATGCACAGTAATTCTATAGAGGCAGCAGGTTCCTATTCAAGGAGAGCACAGATCTCAGTGATGAGCACAGGAAAATGAACCTGGAATCTCACAAACCAGAGAGGATGATGCAAGGCCTCCAGAGAGCAGAAGCAGAAGTAAGCCTAATCTCTAAGGACAAGGTATTCCGACCTGGAAGATCTCCTTATGCTGCAGGCCGGAAGCAGCTGTCACTGAAGTTGCAGGGAAAGCCAAAACTGATGGGGAGGGAAAAGTAGGGGTGGACTTGGGCATGAACAGTTCATGTTCATTCTACACAAACTGGAACATGAGAAAATACCTTCCTTGGGCGAGGTCATTTCTAAGATTAAAAAAAGTATAAAACCAAGTGAATATTTACTTTTATCTCAATATCTTTTTATCAAATAATGTTGAATTTTTAAAAATGATTTTTTTATTGATTTCAGAGAGGAAGGGAGGGGGAGAGAGAGATAGAAATATCAATGATGAGAGAGAATCATTGATCATTGATCGGCTGCCTCCTGCATGCTCCACAGTGGGGATCAAGCCCGCAACCCGGGCACGTGCCCTTGACTGGAACCAAACCTGGGACCCTTTGGTCCCCAGGCCGATGCTCTATCCACCACGCCAAACTGGCTAGGGCAAATAATGTTGAATTTTAATTAAGCAATACATTTGATATTTACATATCGACTAATATGCATAACACCCCAAACAAACAGACTCACTGGTATTTAAGGAATTTAGAAAACATCTTAAAAACTTCTGAGAAATATAAATAGTTTACTCTTGTACCCAAGTTGAAACAAAAGGGCCAGAGACACTTCCTTCATTTTTGAGCAAAATTACGTTGCAATCACAAACAAGGTGTGCGAGAAAAAGCCTTGCATAGCCCACATGCATTACTGCTATGTGTCTGACCACAGAGGTCGGATGGCTGTGCAGGGCCCTGGGTCATAGTGACCCTGCAGTAATGTGCCACCTCTGCAGTCTTGGGGACTGGGTCAATCATACAGTTTCTCCGAACTAATATTATTTGAGGCAAAATTGTAATGTGTTCTAAACCTACCATATGTTATAAACAACAGGCAAGGATATAGTTTGAGAAGGCGAAGCTGGTAAGAGCGAAACAGTGACAAGGGATGGAGGAAACAGGAAATCTTCAAAAGAAGGACATGGATTTAAAGTCATGAAATTGCTATCCTGAAACATTATAAACTCACATCCTGGATTTAAAAATGAGTGTTCCCACCCGCCTCTCAAAGCAATGGGCCCTAGTACTGCTTTGTTTGCAAACTACAAATGTGTCCTCCACACCGCCAGAGACTGATGGGCACACAGGGTTCAGTAGTGACGCTGCTCAGTTCACAGATTAATTACACAGGATTTTAATAAGTGCCTCTAGGTGCTAGGCAGTCTGCTAGGGGTTGGAACACTGCAGTGAACAATGGAGAGGAACACCCCTGCCCTCACAGAGTTTACATTCTGGTGTGTGGGGAGGACATCATTTGTCTATTAGTGATAAATACCGTGGGAAAAATAAAGCAGGAAGGGAAGGGGAGTGCGGTGGGGGCCAGTAGTTTTCAGCGAAGGCTGAGGACGGCCTCACTGTGACATGACAATGGCCTTGAGCAGAGACCTGAAGGGAGTTGAGAGAAAGCCTTATGGAGCACCCAGGCAGCAGCTGGTGATTCCTGGAGGAAGAGCATTGCTGACAGAAGGAACAGCAGATACAAAAGCCCAGGATGGGGCAAGCTTGGTTTGTTTGCAAAACAGCAAGGAGCAGCTAGGGCAAGAGGGGAGCAGAGAGGGGCAGGCCAGCGAGATGAGCCCAGTCATGCAGGTCTCTGGCAGCTATTTGACCGGCGTTAGATGCAAAACCATCGCAGGGTTTGCCATGTCTTGCAGTTTTAAAGGATCCCAAGAGATTCTGAGGAAGCAAGGACTGAAACCCGGCGCTTTCAGAAGACTATTGGAAAAATCCAGATGAAAGATGGTGTGGCTCGCACCAGCATGTGGTGGTGAAGGTGAGAAGTGGTCAGACTCTGGATGGCTGTGGAGGGAGACTTCGTATGCAGCGAGGGACGAAGACGAGACTCAAGCTTGATGCCCAGGCTCTTGGGCTGAACAACCAAAGCTAAAAGTGAGTATTCTGTACAACAATCCCGCAACTGCGCTTTATCCACCGAGAAACACTTCAGTTCGAATGGCTGCCGTAACACTGAGTGGGGAGCTGAAAAGGCTGCGGATTCAGATGACGGGAAACTCTGTCACAGGGTCCCCCAGGCCCCAGAGATGTTGGCCAGAAGAGGCACTTCTGTCCTTCAACACCTGGCCCCTCTTCCTCCTTTAAAAGCTACTTTCTACTTCAAACTGAATTGTACTACGAAGCATGGAAATGAAAATTCAATTTCTTAATGTGTGATAATACTAACATTTCTGTAGACCAAATAACAAACCTATTTCGTCTACACAGCACAGATGAATCCTGAGTCATGTTATTCAGGAGACATTAGATACCACCCCAAAATTCCTTAATCCTTGCTCCCCACCCCAGCCTTAAATATTCCTGAATGGAAAACACGTGACCTCCCAAGAAGAAAGAACAGAATTGAAGTTGTGTGTGCCTAAGGCAGTGTCTGCCATGTAGGACCCACTCAATACATGCCTCTTGGAGAAATGTGTAATCTGTGTTGGGAGCGGGAGGGCCAGAGGCCTATGTGAACCAACAGAAAACAGCTCTCCTAAGATAGGGATGTTGTTCCATATATTCAGGAATAGTGACTCTAATAAAGTTGTACCTCATAGAGGCCCTCGGGGGGATGGGGGGGGGCAGGCTTTAATAAAATGTTAAGAATGACTTATGATTAGTGTATCTATCATTTGCATATGAATGGATGCTTGAAAGCAATTTATTCTCTTAAGTAGCTTAAACATCCCATTGCAATGTGTTTACCCTGTTAATTTGCCCAGCAAACATTACCTTCTTAGTTAGTACAAGGGTAAACACCAGCCCACCCTCCTCTCCTGATTAGCAGCAATTCTGAATCCTGTATGAATGTGTACATTTATGATGAGCTGGTGACCTCCCCAGGCCACACTGCACTGAGTGTGGGGCAGGGAGGAGGGAGGGAGGGAGGGAGGGAGGGAGGGAGGGAGAGGGAGAGGGAGAGGGAGAGGGAGAGGGAGAGAGGGAGAGGGAGAGAGGGAGAGGGAGAGGGAGAGGGAGAGAGAGAGAGAGAGAGAGAGAGAGAGAGAGAGAGAGAGAGAGAGAGAGAGAGAGATCTTTCCCAGTAAGCTGTGCAATCAGTCTGTGCTTCTATCCACCCCATAAGAAGTGGAAGGATTGTCACAGAGTCAGATTGCTTTCCTTGGAACCTGAGGTCTGCCCTCTACTTGCTGTGACCTCAGTTACTTAACCTTTCAAAGACTCAGTTTCCTCATCTGTGCAGCGGGGTGAGATGTGCCCCACACCGCGCTGTTGGGGCGGGAGAGGGGAGAGCATCGTGAGCTGCTCTGTCAGTGGCAGCTATGACCGTGGCCTGCCCCGGGCTGGGGGCCACCTCCGGGAGGGCCCTGCCAGCGCCCTGCAGCGCTGTGGGGCAGCCACACGCCCAGGACACACGCCCACCTAGCAAGGGAACAGGCCATGACCGGGAGACACGGGGCCGTTCCATTCTTAAACCTTTGGGCAAAGCCACACTCGTCCTTCATCCTCAGAATCCTCCTCAAATACCTGTAATCTGGCGTGACGTGGTGGCGGCCGGCTCCGTGGAAGGCAGGCCGTACGTACCCACTGAAAACGGTTTGGAGATTAGACTCAGAGAGCAGCTGGGTACCTTTGTTGCCGGCAGGCTGCTGACTCAAAATGAAGAAGGAAAAAAATAAAAAAAGGTCTCCCCGGGATGAAAAGAGGAGAGAAAAGCTGCAGAGCTGGGGGTGGGGGGACCGCTTTGGCCCCAGAAAACAGATGGCTCTGCTGAGCTGTCAGGAAGTGGTGTCTGGGCGCGCACCGTGCCACAGGGGCCTCTTCCAAGGCCTCGCAAGGAAGGCTTGAACCCAGGGCCAGGTGCGAGCTGTTTCCTCCTGGTGCTGCGTTTGAGGCGGCCTCGGCTGCTCTGTTTATACCATGAAGTGCACACACTGCCCTCTCCGTGCCCAGCCCCCTCCCGCCTGCGGGGCTGCAGGAATGCTGACCACAGAAGGGCCCCGGGGCAGCGGAGGGAGGTGCGGCCCCTGTGGACAATTAAACAGGATTCGCACAGCCACTGCTCACGCCTGCCCATTCCCGGCACTCAGCTCTTTGTGGACGTGGTGATGACTACAGAGTCCGGGAACAGGAACAGCTTCCCTCTCTCAGGGCCTGCGGCCTCCTGCTCAGTCCTAAGGCGGTGGCCGAGGAGGCAGGAAGCATGGGTTTTCTTAGCCCCTTTTACGGATGGAAGCACTTGGACGCTGGGTGCTCAGGCAGCCCGGCCAGGGTCCCTGCACTAGGCGGTGACAGATCTGGAATCCTGGAATGAGAATCCATGACCCGCTACTGAACACGCATGGACCCAGGCAGACCTGGGTTGCGACCATGAACACTGTACATGGAAAGCCTCTGCTTTGCTTTAGCTGAATGGTCCGGGCCGTGCTACCCGTTAGGAACGGTGGGCAGCAAAAGGGGTACAGTTTTTAAATGACATTTCCCACCAGGCATTGCCTTTCCTCGCCTGAGAAAGAGACGTGAGGCGGAAAGTTTCAGAAGAGAGCTCCCTTGTTGGCCTCATCCTTTCTCTCGTGATTTATCCAAATGGCATGCCTGTGCCTCTCCCGGACACGAGCAGTGTGCTAGAAAACCAAGAGCCCTAGCCAGCTTGGCCCAGTGGCTAGAGTCGGCCTATGGACTGAAGGGTCCTGGGTTCAATTCCGGTCAAGGGCACATGCCCAGGGTTGCGGGCTCCGTCCTCAGTGGGGAGCGTACAGGAGGCAGCCCATCAATGATTCTTTCTCATCATTGATGTTTCTCTCTCTCTCTCTCCTTTCCTCTCTGAAATCAATAAAAATATATTTTAAAAAAGAAAAAGAAAGAAAACCAAAAGACATAGCCCAGTCAGAGCCTACTGCAGAATCTAATACTGAAAAGCCCATGGTTTACTCATGTCGTGTCCGTTGTGTATGTGAAGACAGACGTGTCTTCATTCCCTTTGCGCATATGTGCTGGGGCCAGCACAGTCCACACCACAGTATGTTCACCCATTCTTTTTAAAAATGCTCACTGAACTCCTGACATGTCCTCAGGACTAGGTTTATTAAATTCTTGTAGTTGAAAGAATCTCTGTGATGATGGAAAGTTGGGAGTGAGGCAAGTCAGTGCCCCCTGAAAGGGGAGTGTGCTGTGGGCACGGTGGCCATTCTAGGAGGAGGAGCTCTTATTAGGAGCCATCAGAGGTCGCTGCCCACCTGCGCTGGCTCTCGCTCGGCTACACTGAGCCCGGGCACCCAGCTTCACTTAGTGGTGGGGACAGGCAGAGCAGGGGGAAAGGTGCCTTGTTATCATTTTAATAGGCTCCTGGAAATTAAATACATCAAAATATCAATTAGGTAATTTCATCATGGACTGACCTTTTTTCCTCTTAGTTTATTTTTGTTATTTTTATTTTGAGAATGGATCACTTTCATTACTTTCAGATTGGCAAAATCCCAACAATTGCATGACAAATGTTGAAGTTTCCTTCCCACCTAGGATTAATAGTATCTGTAATGAGTTCATATCACTGTGACAAACTGATAAATATTAAGAAGTAATCAGAATCCTCTGCTAAATTTATGGGGGAGAGCAGAAGACTTGGCTGAGTGCAGTTAGAGCTTCCTGTGAACTCGGCCCAAGTCATGTGTCTAGTCTCCTTGAGGGGCATTTGTTTGATCATAATTTCATCCTTCCCCAGTTCGTCCCTTTCCTCTGGGCCCTAGTGAGTTCTATTCTTGTCATCACAACTTCAAATGCCACTTTCTGTAAGAAGGGCCAGTTTATTTTTACAAACTTCTGTAGCTCTGCCTTCAAGGGATGCTTCAAAGAACTTATATGCATAACCCATGGACACAGACAATAGCGGGGGAAGGCCTGCGGTGGGGCAGGGGCTGGCTGGCTGGCTGGAGGCAAAGAGGGTGGGGAGGATGCAGGACATCTGCAATATTGCCAACAATAAATAAAATTGAAAAGTGATGCTTCAGCGAAGCTTCATTTGCTCAGAGGTCTCCTCTCCCTGAAGTCTAGGAGGCGCTTCCTAAGTGCAGCTGCCCCTCCCCCTTTGCTCTACCTTAAACCTGTGGCGCTGCTTCCTGGGGCCAGGCTGCCAGGGCACAGCCGCCTGCTCACCAGCTGCTGCTCTGCTCCCCCTGCCCAGCCTGTAACAACAGGCTCCCTCCCTCTGGTTGACTAGGGAGAGGGCAGCTGCCAAGGGCAGAAGAACGCTGACTGTTCACTTTCTTTCCTCCGCAAATTCTGCTTTGGGATCCTGTTCTGACTTAGAATGTTTCCCCAGAAGCCCATTCCATTTATCTCTCTTGCTAGGGAATTATTTTCTGTCGATTTAAAAAAAAAATGTACATATTCCAAGCAGGTAGTTGGGAATGCTCGGTCTGGCTTTTCTTTGTATTCCAGGAGCCTAGGATGTTGGCAAATACATGAAGAACTCAAGTATTGTCTCATGTGATGCTGCAACGATGGGGCTTTGCAAGTCAACCCGGAAATCAATGGTAGACTCACTCGGCTATAGAGCAGCCTGCGAGAAAGCACCCCTTCCTGGTGTGGAGAACAGGTTCTCAGGGATGACAGCCAGAGACCTGTCATTTTCTCTTGTGAGCTAAACACAATGTGTAGGCTAACGATTGTTGTCTTCTCTGCTTCAGAGACCCATTTGTTTCCTCTTCCTTTGGCCCCAATATTTAGAAGCAGAACCAAACTCCCATTTCAGGTGGCTCCACTGGGAGTTGCTAATAGGTATGAGTTGCAGGTCTGCGTGTACAAGTGACCGTGGCTAGCTATGGCACTGGGCAGAGGAAGCGTGCCTATCACTGGAGGGCCCATTCCACGGCTATTTCAAACCACAGAGCTGACCTCATCAATGCAACTCCTTAACTAAGGTGCCTATTTTTGTACCCAGATATTTTCTAAGGAAAAAAAAATTATATATTAGCCTGCAGCGCCAGCCATCTAGAAAATTCCACCCTTGGTACAATAGTCTGAAATTGCTTTTGTTTTCCTTGTCAGCACACTACCACTCGGTGGATACCTGTTCTCTTTCTTTGTTTTATGATTTAACCTTCAGAGGGATTTGTATAGGCAAAAGGGATGAAGCCATAAATTTCCTTATAGGACATAATTTCAATGACATTACTTTGAATTTGGAATCTGGGTTCTCACTTGGATATCAACGCCTTTCTCAGCATAATTCAATAAATAATTCAAGGCAGTGAATTGAAGGCAGTGAATTGAAGGCCGTTCACCATTAATATGACTACCTCAGACAATTATAATGGTGTTCCTGGTATGTCACAGTATGTAATAGAATCCAGTGTTAGTAACTCTGAACTGGGATAGTAGAATTTCAGTTAAATTTAACATAATTTGATAATTAGCCACCTGTGCTATTATCCATTATACCTTCACATGATTAATAAATGTCATACAGGTTTGTGTTCATTTGACACACTTACTTTAAGTATCTTGTTGACTTTCCCCTTCCTGATTACATGTAGTTCAGTAGCAACATTATTATTAAAATTCTAAGACTGTGTTTAGGGCATTAAGTTGAAGTTAAATCAATCTTTTGAACATACAGAGCTGACATCACAGTAGGGGCATATACAGTGAAAATGCATTGTTACTTGTTAATTAGAAGGATAGACATGGATGTGAAAGCTTACAATTATTAGCCTTTATGTATCCTCTTGCTTTGGATTCCTTATTACTTAAATACAGAAGAAATGGAAACAACAGAAATGAAAAAACACACACATATACAGTAGAAATTTAACCCTGACTCATCGGATGTGGTCCTTCAATACCTATCCTTCATATTGATTATCGCTGGAACAGTGTCAAAGATAGGAGCATAGGATATTTATTTAGTAAAGTGCTTTGAGACTTAAGAAACCTCTCTGCAGAATCACAGGAAAGAGTTAAAGAATTTAAATGAGCCCCAAGGGGTTTTCTATGGTTGAGGCAGCAATTATAATAGAAGCCAAAACATCACATAAGAAACAGAACTATTCTGTTTTGTGCTCACCATTCGTAGAAGAAAAGGGAAGTTTCTGGAGGGGAAAACAGGCAAAAACCCTATAGAAATGGTGCGTTGCTCAGAGGCAGGCAACCTCGTTGCCAACAATTAGCTAATTCATTATTTTTTCTAATTGGGATACATGGTTGCTGCACATAATGGGGAAGGAGAGGGCCTTCAGAACAGGCGGGAGACATGAAACACAAGGTAAAGCTAGCTTTAGCTGGGAGCCAGGTTCGTTACAGGGGCTTCTGCTCAGCCAAACCATGGCTGTCAGGACCACTAAAGAGACAGAAGTTATCGAGCTAGTCCTGGTAGACCTCTGGCCGAGAGGGTTTACCCTGTCTAGAGGGTGGAGTGTGTAGTTGATAAAGGCAACAATCTCTTGGCTAAAAATGGTTTCCATTATCAGAAAAGCATCCAAAGACAAAGTGCTGCTTTGGGAAAGATGCGAAGACCGATTACTGAAGAGGAATACACATTAGCCCAAAGACTGGTGCTACCTAAACGAAGGTGCCCGCTACATACTTAATCAGATGGAGGAAGCTGGTTCGCTGTCAGCACTGTACTGATATACCAGAAATGGCAAAAAAATAACTGTAATCAGGCACGTGTGAGATGAAGGACAAGTTTAAAAAAAAATTCAGAGCAAGGGTGAGAAGCCAGAATATTCCTAGACACAAAAAATGATGGTTAGCTTGGTCTGCACAAGAGGTTCTAAAAAAAAAGTTGGACCCAGAACATCAAAAACTATTAGTCTTTTCAAATGAGAATTGGTGTTTAAATAAGAAAGGTGGAAGGAATTGCAATTCGTTATATCAGGGCCTCTGCAAACATCTCGATGTATCTGTGTGTAATTCATTCATGCTGCTGCTTTTTATTTTGGGAAAATTCCTGTTTCTAAGGTTCTAAACTGAAGCACTCCATCAGAGTGGGGTTAAATGCAGGAAAACACCAGGATGGGTGGAAGCAAGTAACTGCCTGGTCATAACTGGTGTCTGCTCCAGGTATGGAGGCAACGCTAAAGTGGCACCCTGGTTACATAAACACTAGATATGCTACAAACAGCAGGGTTCTCTGACCTAAAGCTGCCTTCTTACCAGGCCCACGAGGTCTTCCCGGCGCCTGTCCACTGCTCTAGCACCATCACTGGCCCTTCCTCAGCTCAAACTTTATACTCCAGTAAGACCAGACTGCTGGCTAACACATAACTTTGTACACTGCTGACTCTGCCTGGAATTGATTTCTGTTTGACTACTGGTGGGCACCTGTTCACCCTTCAACAACCTAGCTAGTCTTTCATCTCCTCTAGGAAGTCTTCCCATCAGAACTGCCATCGCAGGAGCTCAGGGATTCAGCATTGGATGAATGAATGGAAGAATCAGAACCCAGCAACTCAAACAGGGATCACCAACTATGGTCACCTTCAATTTCACAACTTTTCATGCAGTATCTGTAAGATGACTTCTTAAACTACCTCCTTTTTTGGGGGGGCAGGGGGTACTTATCATGTTAAGTGCTAGCTACTCTGTGAGTTCCTTACATGAATCCATTGACAGTGTCACCATAACCCTGTGGATTTGCATGATTAAAATTCTCCTTTAGATGAGGATTATGAGGCATTGTCAATTCAAATAACTTTCCCCAGGTTACACAGACAATGGCAGCTGAGCAAGGACTGCAACGTGAGGATGAGTGTCAGAGCTGGGCTCCTAGCCACCAGGCTGTGCCGTCATCACAACGGGAGGGTTTCTGAGTGTAGGCTCTTCTGAGCTACTTCTGAAAAATGAGCCCACAATTCCACGTTCTGGGATGAGGAGACATTTTAGCCCAAGCAACCAACATTTATAATGAGTTTGAGGTCATGCCAGGACAGACATTTATCATGGTTCATTTAGGGAACTGTTCATTAAGTGACTGGGAAAAGGAAACCACCATGATATCAGCAGGGGCCTCTAATGAGAAAAAGAAAAGGATGTGGGAAACCAAGAACCTGAGGTACTGGGAACACACAGGAAATTGTAGAGCTCTTCACAAGCTCATATTCATATTTTTAAAAGCATTGCTTATAAAACGATAAATCACATAGTACACAAGAGCAGTGTGGAGAAAACACTTCAACAAACAGAATGAATTTTCAAAAAAACTGGGTTTTTTTTAACCTGTATTTTCAAACATGATAAAGGGTATTCACAAACCATAGCAATTTATTAAAACTCCTGTGTGTTTTCTGTGTTCATTTTCCTTAAAATTATGGTTTCTTGCTCCCTAGTATTTATCTCTAAGTCTCTTCCGAATGAACCTTCTGATTTTCCCACTATTCTTCTCGATTCCATACCATGAAATACCAAAGGAGAGCTTGGCATGGAAAGATCCTCCTCAGAGGGTGGGGCAGGGGAAGGAGTTTAGGGCAAAGCCAGAACCCTGGCAGCAGGCAGCAGGCCAGGGCGAGAGGACTTCTATAAGTAAGCAACTGATTTCCCACCTCCTGTTGAAAAACAAGCACAAGCTGCCTGAGGGGCTTGCTCACTGGACATTCCTGGAGTCTTTCTCAAAGAAATAAGGCTGTGCCCTTAACTTCAAGAAATTAGGCTAACAAAAGAGAGGTCAATGGATTTGACTAATAAAAAAAAGCATTTGCATCTCAACATATAAAGTTTGAGCGCAAAGTTAATTTGAGATTTTCATTTGGGGAGAATGTAAGAAAACACATGACTGATTACACTGACTAACTTACAAAAGAGGCACAGTTAGAGGTGGGAAGGTAGAAGGGACATAAAAGAAAACTTACCAGAGGAAATGCTGCCCGTCTAGGCCCGTGGTCGGCAAACTGCGGCTCGCGAGCCACATGCGTCTCTTTGGACCCTTAAGTGTGGCTCTTCCACAAAATACCATGGCCTGGGCGAGTCTATTTTGAAGAAGTGGCGTTAGAAGAAGTTTAAGTTTAAAAAATTTGGCTCTCAAAAGAAATTTCAATCATTGTACTGTTGATATTTGGCTCTGTTGACTAATGAGCTTGCCGGCCACTGGTCTAGGCTATCTGGAAGCACAGGAGGGGTGTGTGTGTGTGTGTGTGTGTGTGTGCACTCATGAGTAGGACACAATAAAAATGGGATCTCATATGTACTCAGTGGAATCGTACGGGGCCCGTGTGTGAACAGCCTCACATCAGGGCAGACCTGCTGTTCCCCCCAGAGGAGGAAGGGGTGAGACTATTTGCGGCTTCATGGAAGGTTCTCTCTTTGAGTGAGGTCTAACTCAGTCCTGGTAGATCTCAATTCCTGATGTCATTTGACCAGACAACCATTTAGTCTCTCAATAGTCTCCTAATTAAAATAGCTTCCTAAGTAGACATGCTGATCTGCTGTTGGGGCTCATGAGAAGGTCGGTTTGCTGTCTTTCCTCTCAGATGCCCTCCTCCCTCTGACCTCTCCTGAGAGTTCTGCTGGAACATCAGTGCCCTGGGATCACAGATTAATGTGCTCTCCTTCACACATATGCTGCCCTCCCCGAAAATGGGACCTTCATTACAACATATGCTGAGCCTGCACCCATGTGCTAATCATCCCAAGATGCGGTGAGTTATTTCATGTTGGTCCTGGGAGACTTTGCAAAACTATTTTGTTATATTCACTGCATTTAGCATGTAAATCAAATGTTGACTGATTATCACTCCATTCCTCCATTCTTTACAAACTATAGCTTGCCTTCTTTCTTATTAACATTTTTGTTGACGTTAGCAAAACCGACAGATTGATTACAAGTTATTTGTGGTCTCGTCAGTTCCGCCAAGTAATTTATGCAATTGCAGCAAAGGCAAATTGATAATAGTTTGTCTTCAACAATATGGCTTGCTGTTTGATGGGGAATCTTGGCTACCACAAATGAATGTGAATCTCAAAAATTGCTGAATTGGAAGTTTCCTAACCGTGGTCCAGTGTGGCTGCTCAAACACTGCATGAAGTCTCTCTCTCTGTTTTGTTTTGTTTTGCTTTGTTTTTTTGTTTTTTGTTTCAGGGATCTTATTATCTCACAAGACAGATCACTTCCAGTTGTTAAAATGCTTTTCTTTGTATTTTAAAAGTAGAAATTCTTTCTTCTTCATAGGTCCTGGCAGTTTCGCTCTCTATTATGACAAAGTGGTTTATAATCCAGCTTTTTACAATAATTCTACTGTTCCAACATTATTTAGTGCTGCCTACTTCATATATGGCTGCTCTTGGCTACCACCCACTGAGCGCCAACTATTCAATAGCTGCTTTGCTTACACTGCCTCCAAACTTTAGATAACATCACAAGGAAAGGAAAATACATTAAACTCATCTTACTGATAAGAAAACTGAGGCTCAGAGAACTTAACCAACTGTTCCCACAATACAGCAACTAATTGGCAGAACCAGAACTTCGAACCCAGGGATGCCTGGTTCCAAAATTCACATTGTTTTTTTTTTTTTTTTTTCTACAACAAAATACTCGCTGCTATTTTCTTGATGTACCGCCCACTACATATTGGGCATGAGCTGGGTGTAGTAGGAGTAAAAGGGTGTGTAGAAGATACACTCTGCTTTTGAGAAGTTATCAATCTGGCAGGAAAGACAGTAACATACTGACAGTGTCTATGGAGAAAGACTTCATCCAGCTGAGTCTCATTCTCTCACTAGGTGTAACTATGCCACAGCACTTGCTGGTAACATTTTCTCTATACCATACAGAACCTAGATACAGGGAAATACCAAAAGTTACCACTGTGGGTGGCTAAAAAAATGTGCTTCAAAATACCCAAGACCCGCTGGGTCTCAATCTAACATCCATCCTTCTTCTACTGCACCTTGTTAACAGTTTTCTCAGATTTTCAAGGTGGAGGAGGCCAGGAAAGCTCATATCAATGCAGCCAGAATTTTGGACTTAGGTACAGATCAACAGTCCTCCATGATCACAAGGGGGGTAATGTCATGGATGGACAGGTGTGAGGTTGTCTTTTTTTTTAATATTTATTGGTGAGAGAGATTGATTGATTGGATTGTTGTTCCACTTATTCATGCACTCATTGGTTGATTCTTGTATGTGCCCTGACTGGGGATCAAACCCACAAACTTGGCATATTGGGATGATGCTCTAATCAATTGAGCTACCAGCCAGGTTGATGGGATGTTGTCTTAATGTTCAAACTAGACTGAATAACTGAACTGCCTGGAACCAGTTCAGTGCTTTGTGTATGAAAATTAAGTTGCCCTTACTTGAATAACAATAGTAATGCTAATTGTGTAGACCGAAGGGTATGCTGTGTGTGTGTGCACGCACATAAATCAGTTCTGATTTAGCAAGACTTACAATCTATCAGCTAAAAGAATCACTGAAGAGAAAGGTAACCTAGACTTGATCTAAGCAAATTATGTTGCATGTGGCAGAGATAATGAGGGACCAGAGACATTTGCTCAGGACCTGACCAGTAGTGACAAATTGTAATGTGGGCATGTTTTCCTTCTTCATGGCACCTTGCCTTATAACATAAAGTTTGTAGTTATAATTTATTGCAATTTGAAAAGTTTATAACTCTCTATGCCTGGAGTAAGGCATCAACCACAAGTAAAAAGGTTTCTTCTTGGAAAACTCATGAACTGCCCTGGCTGGGTGGCTCAATTGGTTACAGTGTAGTCCGGTGCGCCAAGGGGTTGCAGATTCGATCCCTGGTCGGGGCACATGTCGAAGGCACCTATTAATATTCTTTCTCACATTGATGGATCTCTCTCTCTCTCTCTCCAACTCATCCTCCCTTCCTCTCTAACACCAATAAGCACATCTTTGGGCAAGGATTAAAAGCAAACAAAAAACACAGAAAAAAAAAGAAAACCTGCTTTAGCTCTCTTTGCCCGGTCAGTAAGGGCAGCAGAAAGAAAACAGGTAACAGAGTCAGACAGCTGGTTTGGCAGCTGTGTCCCAGGACTTCCTCCCCGTATGACTTTGGGTAAGTGACTGAACATCTCTCCATGTTCAGTTTGCTCATATGTAAAATGGAAAGAATAAATTTAGCTCTCCACATGCTTCTAAGGATTCAATTAAATAAAATGCATGAAGCACCGGCTTAGTCCTGGTACAAATGTTTGTTCCTGTCTAAGGCTGGGAAAATGGTGTTTACACATAAGCCAGGCTCTGTATAGCTTATACTTTCTTTTCTCCCATTTGCTTTCCATTTAAAACTCTGAAGCATTTGCTGATAATGGCTGTTCTTGACGAACTAGAGCAGAAAATTAACCACATTAATACCTGTTAATCTTCACTACTACAATCAGTGCCTACGCTTGCTCTCTTTAGCTCCACACTGCAGAAATCAATATGCCCCATATTGAATGGTCAGCTTGTATAAAACTGACAAGGCCAATGAGAGGGTTGGGGAGAAAACAATATGAAACTCCACGGGTATATACTGGGAGTTCACGGGTGAGATATGTCTCAGGCTGATTGTCCTGTGAGTATTTTTAATGCCATGCAGTTTCTTTGGGTTTTGCAGGGACGCTATGGCAGAGAATGACATATAATGAGAGGCCATCCTGAATCCCGGCATTAGCTTGTACAGGGTATGAAAGGAAGCTATAAAATCAAGAGAATTTTCCCCACACATTAAATTTCATCATGTGCCTTTTGGAAAAATTCACATCTTTAATCTATTTTTCAGTGTTTTGTCTCCATTGCAGAGTCCCACTAGAATCTCAAGATATAACGGACTTGCTTCATTCCTATTCTGCAATGATCAATCTCTTACATGCTTACTCTCCATCTCCTTATTCCTCATGTATGTTATCTTCGCCTCTCTTCCTGACTCCTCCCTGGAACAAATGTTAATACTTACATGAATGACAATAATGAGTAATATTGAGAGGGGAAGAATAATTAATGAAACGTTGCCTCCTCTCTTGTCAGTGGAGCCGGAATTGCCAGATACCTGGTTCAGTATGGCATGGGGACTGGGGAAGGAGAGGGAACTGTAAACATCCCCCCCCCCCCGAAAACAAGTGCGCTTTGGGGGTCTAATGCAATGTGACTTTAGTACATTTCATGAATCGAATAAACACTGTGCCCAGATAGCACGCATGCCCAAAGGCGGGCACCCTGCCTGGCCAGCCCCTGGTGTTAATGAGACACTCTGCAGGACAGCAGGACTTCACCAAGCAGATAAGAAGAAGATGTCAGCGTGTGCCTCCCAGGTATTTGAAGCTGGCACTTATTTTTAAATTTCCTTCCTGCTTAGCAGGAGAAGCACTTCCTCAGATACATGATAAAATTGCAGCTCGAAGTGGGATAACAAGGCTCCGGCAAGGCCTAGTTCTGAGAGCCATTGTGCCCACCAGCTGTCTCACACACACACACACACACACACACACACACACACACGCACACACACACCCCACTCCAGGGCACTGGCTGCCATCTTTTTACTCCATATTGAGAAAGAGTTTTCATCTAACAAGGCTCACCCGGAAGGAATTTGTCAAGTGATATACAGAATATAAAAGAAATGTGATTAAGGATAAGGCATTGGGGATTTGGGGACTGGAACCAAAATCATGCAAACTCATGTCTGCTTAATAATATTAGAAAGAGAATAGTGCCTTGCTCAAAACTCAGAAGGAATAGGGAATACTACTCCCCATTTAAAAATTTTTTGCTTATGGAAAATTATAAAAATATACAAAATGATAGAATAATATCCCCCTGTACCAATCACCCAGCTTCAGCAATGATCAAGTTGATTTTTTTTAATATATATTTTTATTGATTTCAGAGAGGGAGAGAGAGAGATAGAAACATCAATGATGAGAGGGAATCATTGATTGGCTGCCTCCTGCACTCCCCCTACTGAGGATTGAGCCCTCAATCCTAGCCTGTGCCTTTGACCAGAATCGAACCTGGGACCCTTTAGTCCACAGGCCGATGCTCTATCCACTGAGCCAAACCAGCTAGGGCCCAAATTGATTTTTTACATTGTGTTTGAATAAATTTTGAACTAGCTCATCGCACTGCAATAGGTTGTTGATATGTTTTTTTAGGCTTCTTTTAATCTATTGATTTTCCCCATATGGTTTGAAGCAGGCTTCAAATTCCAAGGCCCAGGTTCTTGTAGTAGGAGTGGTAAATCCGCCTTCAGCACTGCCTTAGGTGGCAGTGGTGAGCTGGGTGAGGCGAAGCCCTGTCCTGAGGTCCCTGCAGTGCCTGGCTGCAGCTCAAGGTGGCAGGGTTGCCCAAGGACAACAGAAGAAAACAGATGCCAGAAAGTGGCTCAAAAAAGACAAAGATCCAGTGAACAAATCTTTCCAAGAGACGTGGTCTGAAGGCAAAGATCAGGACAAGCTCAATCACCTTAGTCTTGCTTGACACAGGGGCCTAGGACCAACTCTGTAAGGAAGTTCCCAGCTATGAGCTTACAACCCCAGCTGTTGTCTCTGAGACTGAAGACCCAGGGTTCACTGGCCAGGGCAGCCCCCCAGGAGCTCCTTAGTAAAGGACTCATTAAACTAGTTTCAAGGCACGGAGCTCAAGTACTTTACACCAGAAACACCAAACATGGGGATGCCCCAACTGTGCATTTTGAAAACTAAAACTTTATTAAATAAAAAACAACAACACACACACACACACACACACAAATCCTGAGGCAGCTTAAATGTCCACACATGGAGTAATGGGTAACTATTCAGTGGTGTGTCCATCTGGTTAAATGTTGTGTGTGATGTAGTTGGACAGATGCCTTCTCTGGAAAACCTAGGGGAAGTTAATTATGAGCCTCAGTGTGTCATTTGTAAAATAAGAATAGGGATTAAGTAAATTAAACTCAAGGATTAAATCATGTACCACTCCTATCACAGTGTTCAGTACATACCACTAGGGCATGCAGGGGTGTTTCTGGTATAATTTTTGCCAAGTACAATACTCAGAAATGTTAAATGGACATCTTTTATTTCTCCCTCAAATCACGTTCGGTTGCAGGTGAGCAACAAAGTGGTTGCCCACAGAAGGAAAGAATGGGTACTGCCTCAGACATTATGGCATCACAGATCAGCTTAAAGTCTCAAAACAGACTTCCCTAAGACATACTATCAGAAAGCCGGGGTCAGGGGTGCAAAGAAGGCTCTACATTTCAAAGCTCCCCTTTCTCCATATCACAAGTTTGGTCTTAGAGACGTGTTTTCTGTTGGTTCCATTGATTAAGTGCACAGCAAGTGCAGGATAAACAGCATGGTATGGTCGTTCTAGTCAAGTAGCAAGAGGAAAGAACCATTCTATCCACACTGGCACAGGAAGGAGAGGAATTAAGGGCAGTAAATGCCCTGTCTTTTCTTCTGAGGCAATGTTTTTTTTTTTTTTTTTTACTTTTTTACATATTTTATTTATTTTTTTACAGAGAGGAAGTGAGAGGGATAGAGAGTTAGAAACATTGATGGGAGAGAAACATCGATCAGCTGCCTCCTGCACACTCCCTACTGGGTAGGTGCCTGCAACCAAGGTACATGCCCTTGACCAGAATCGAACCTGGGACCCTTGAGTCCACAGGCCGACACTCTATCCACTGAGCCAAACCTGTCAGGGCCTGAGTCAAATGTTTTAAGGGATGGGAGGCTTTTCTATAGGATGAAGAGAGAGCTGAACGCACAGAACTGTTTCCTTTTCTCCATTTGGAAGCATCTCACCTTTCACTCAGGAATCGCATCTAAAGTACTGTGGTGTCACACTGGTTGATGAAGATGGCTGCCTAGATGAGAATAAAACAGCTCCCCCAGCTCCCTCAAAATCCTGCATGTGCATTCAGGGGCCCCAGTGTCTCAGTGGGCTCAGGAGAGTGGGTGTGGGGGCTCTGAGAAGGCCATTGAACCAGCACTAGGCAGGCATTGGAATAAAGGAAAAAAAAAAAAAAACGTGAGACCTCTTTCCCCATTACCATGATCTTACATAAGCCATTGACCTATCTGCTCCACCCTCTCCTCTAATAAACCCCATCCAGATGCCATATTATAAAGAAGTGCAGGGAAGGAAGGAAATCTGAAATACTGAGTATGTATCTGCAATAGGCTCAGTCACCCAAGGTATTATTTAACCCAACCCTGAGAGAGAGGGTGGGACTTTACTGACTACGCCACAGACATACACTACTTAGCTGGGAAAGGCTAAGCTATCATTAACTGTCATGTTTAAGTTTTCCAATTGCCTACTAGGTTGATGAAAAGGATCAAGTTTGCTCTAGCAATTTAAAAAGCTCTATTTTTTTTGCACATGTGAGTCTACCATGTAATTTGATTCCCTAATACACAATGACAAAGCAAAAAAGCAGACTTCAAAATTTTATGCAAAGTATGATTGTAACCATGCAAAACAAAGCTTCAGAAAGTGGGCTTCAAGACCAAGAGCTGTTACTCTAAAATGTAACTTGTAATTGCATTTGGTTTGGGCTGCCTAGGGTTCTAGTATTCTCTGTCTTATGTAATCATAATGGTGTCATAGAAAAATGTTTCAAGCCCAGATCATTTACCACATTAAATACATTACATTTAATAAGCAATGATTGAGCACTAGCATTTTACAGGCATTGCACTAAGCACCATGAAAGATACAATGATAGATGAGACATGGCCTCAATGCCCAAGGACTCAGAGCAAGGGTAAGTGACAAGGGGAATTCAACATTTATTGTGTCTTAGCTATCAGAAATTAAATTTAAAGTTCCTCCCTTCTATTCCAACCTACCTCCAGAGGATTTCAATTCAGTTTGATGGTGAAAAAGAAAATAAAACTAGGATGAAAACTTGAGTTTTTCTTTGTTTATTTGTCCTTAAAAAGAAGTAGGCACATACTGTTGATGACCCAGGCCTTCTCTAGTGGACATAACTTGGGAGTGTGTATAGGGGAGATTTTTAACCATTTATTGGGAGACCTGAAGTTAGATGAAACACTGTCGCAGGGTTGACATTGTCAAGACATCTATTGAGGAAACCACTGTATAATGAGGTCCCTTTTGTTATTTCAACAATTAACTTCCCTTAGACGCAATACCCAATGGATAGTGAATGGTGAAAGTGTATTGTGTGAAAAATAGTAAAAAGAATTGAAGTTTAGAGTTGTAAGGAGCATTAGAGTTTATCTAGGTTAGTAGTTCTCAAACTTTAGCATGTATCAAGGTCATCGGGACGGCTTCTTAAAACACATTGCAGCCCCATCTCAGTTTCTGACTCACTAGTCTGGGATGGAGTCCACTGATCTGCATTTCTAACCACTGTGTTTTTTTGCTGGCACATTTGGTCCTGGAATCCCTTTTCTACAGCCTTTGGTCTCTGCTCAGTACTTCAAAGGGTGACACACTCACTACATTGCAAGGAAGCCAGTTTCCCTGTTGGACAGGCTACTTCTCCAAGAATTTCCTGGAGAATCTGCCTCTTTGAAACCTCTGTTCACTACATGTCTATTCCCTCCTGCTCACAACGGCTCTTCAGATGTCTTCTTTTAACCAGGCTGAAAATTCCCATCCTTCAATCATTTGTTCAACATAATTCCTCATTATCCCATTACTGTCCCTGGATGAAACTCACAGTTATAAAAGCCACTCTTAAAACACGGTGCTGGGAACACAGCATTCTAGATGGGATCCTCTGGTGTTAACCCCTGACATTAACTGGCATCATACATCAATTAATGCAGAAGTGGGTTCATTACTTCCTTCAAAGCAACATGTCACTTTATTAGTTGACACTGTATAAAAAAAACCTACTAAGCAACTGAGCTCTTTCTCATATTCTGAACAGATATTGTTCTTCCTCTTCTTATCCATTTGAAATACTGAGCTTAGCACAAGAATTTTGCTTTTATTCTGGCTAAACTTCATTATCTTAATAGCTCCCAATTCCAGTTTACCTAGTACAGGACGGTGATGAAGAGCACAGCAGTCCTGGGTGCACATTATAGCGCCACCCTGAACAGCCACAAGGCCCTGGACACATTATGTGACCAACCTACCCCTCAGTTTCCTATGGTGATAAGTATAGCTACCTTGCAGAGGCCTCAGCATAATGTCTGGCATATATTACACGCACAGTACATGTTAGCTATTATTCTTTTATTAAAAGCAGTCTAAACACTAAGGTTTATGCTGAACAAGATAAGAGCAAAGGCATTTTACAGAAACCTATAGATCCTTTTTGGAAGGTTAAAAAAATACGATATTTTCCTGAGACTAAATATTATAAATCTATCTGCTCCCCCCCAAGGCAAAGTATAGATCTAGCACAATTTCAATAAAAATTACAATATACTTTTTTTTAGAATTCAACACAATTTGCATGAAAAATGTAAGCAAAGGTGAAACTATAATAGACAATATGAAAAGAATAAAGGAGAAGGAAATTACCCAGATGAGATGCTAAACTTATAAAAAGGTCTGAGAACTTAAAGCTGGCACAAATACAGAGAGGCATACCAACAGGAAGGAGGGGGACATCCTATATAATAAAAGGCTAATGTGCAAATAGACCAAATGGCGAAACAACCGGAAAACTGAACACCTGGTTGCTATGGCGTGCACTGACCACCAGGGCACAGAACATGGCGGGCATTGGCTGCGGTGGGATGGTGGAGCAGGTGAGTGTGGCTGCCAGACCAAGTCAGGGCGCTGGTCGCTGGTGGTTACTGGAAATTCTTTGCGCTCGGTGCTCGCACCTGTTGCCTGCGCCGGCCTTGCTTACACCCGCTGCTGGCGCCAACCCCAATCGCTCTGTGCCGTAAGCGGGTGCAAGCGGGACCAGTGCTGTCAGCACGTAGGACTGGCAGTGGCGGCCGGGGGGGGGGGGGGAGGGACGGGGCTGCCAGAAGACAGGGGCCTAGGGGCCGCAGCAGGAGGGGCTGAGCAGTGGCGGGGAGGATGGGCTGAGACCCACTCCTGTGCCCACCGCAGCCTCGCAGCCCACAGTTCCTTTCAAGGTGTACAAATTCATGCACTGGGCTCCTAGTTATAAATAAACTCTAAACATTTAAAATTAAAAATGTTAAGTCAGTCTTTCCAAATAAAGGGCAAAGAAGGCTTACTTATTAAGTTGTATTAAGAAAGCTATAGCAGTTTAGAAAACCGAAGTGTTAGAGCCATGCCTTACACAACACATGAGGCCATAGAAGGAGCTCAATGGGACATATTTCCACAACTGAATATACAGAAATTGAAGCCTCCATAAGTAAAAAGGATGTAAATTTAATTTTTTTATACAACAACTGACTGAGAAAAGTACTTGAACTGAAAATGTCAGACAAATTAACATTTATAATTATGTGAAGTGTTCATTAAAATTCAGAAGGAAAACCACAAGGTCCTAAAAATGGAGTAAGTTATGGCATTAAAACACCCAAATTACAGACAAATATCAAGAAAGAAACATGGGAAAAGAACATTTTGATGGAAACTGAAGATATCTGTAATGACCTATTAAAGCAGCTAATATATTTTTAAAATTGCACCAGGGCTGGCAAAAGTTTAAGGAATCCATTATTTTTGTTTATTTCTAGTGATCATTTAAATTGATATGACCATTTTGGGCAAGAAATTAAGAATAATAAAGGTGTATAAAATAATTACTCTGATCCAATAATTTTAGTCGTGAGAATTTCTCCTAATAACATTATTCAACAGAAAAACAAACAAGCAAAAAACTATATACTCAGAACAGCCATCTATGATTCCAAAGGACTGGAAAAAAGCATAAATGTCCAAGATTAGAGGAATAGATTTAATAAAACCAACTCAGTAAAATATTACAGTATTTAAAATAATATGAAGGACATATAGAAATGTTTAAAACACCATGTTCAAAGAAAATGGGAAATACATTCATTTTTCTTTTTGCATTTGACAGGCACAAAGGATGTACTCTGTGCTGAGTGTAGCAAAGTAAATGTGTGTGACTGTAAAATGCAAAGTGTCCTAATATTATTAGAGAGGGAGTATGTTAACTTTGAAATCATTACTTAAGCATTATTCTTTACAAGTGTGTATTGGGTTTCCAGTATATGTTAAAGATAATTTTGAATTCACGTTATGTCACATAGCTTAGTCATCTATTTTGGCTGAGAATTTGTGACTGAAAATTTGACAAGTATATAGAAGTCCTTTTCCTAAGCCAGCTATGTGCAACATGGCAGCATAGAGACCTCTATGCCCCATTATCATCCATGCACTCACAGCAAATGTCTATTGAGTTATTAATCTGATTCTACTCTGCATGTATAAGAATACCACAATGGGGTCTAGTGGGGGAAGACAGGCATATAGACATGTAAAGTGATTATTAAATTGTAATGTAAGCACAGCACTAGCCTTATGCTAGGTTATTTTAGAAGTGCTAAGGGAGTACATAATCTAACACAAAAGATAATAAAAGAGACTACATCTGAGTTCCACGGGATTAGTAGAGTTAGCTGGGCAACAAGAGTAAGTGGCTGAGGAAAAGGTATTACATGCAGAAAGTAAGCATGAAGGTAAGAAATAGCATGGTGAGTTGAGACAACCTGGTTCTACCTCATTAGCTGGGCAATGCAAATAATTATATAATGCCTCCTTTACATATATGATCTCATTTAACCCTTATGTAGGTGGAATAACTTGCATTTTCTATAAAAATTTTATTTTCTATAAAATGCAAGTTATTCCACCTACATAAGGGTTAAATGAGATCATATACATAAAGGAGGCACTATATAATAACTGACATATGGTTGGCCCATAGCAAATGAAGACTTCTAATGCTATTTCAAGGGTTTCAGTGTTTCTGGAACAAAAAGAACAAGGCAGGATGAGAGAGGAGGAAGGAGACAATCAGATTATGGGCGGCTTCTTTAGCAGGCTGGACCACATCCCATAAATCACTGAGGTCTCTGAAAGTTTTTTACCAGGAAAGCAAGGTGGTCAGGTTTGCCTTTTAAGTGGGTCACTCTGAACACTGACATGAAGTTGGATATGATGGGACTGAGACTAGCACAGCAGCAAGAAGATCAGCTAACAGGCTGCTCTGATAGTTTGGAGAGGGTGATGGAGGCCTGGAATAGGAATAGAGGTGAGGGGAATGGCTGGAGAAGTGTTCAGCCAGTGTAACAGGTAGGGCTTTGCAATTATCCAGAAGTGGGAAAAGAGGAGAGAAAAGTGAGGTGTCAAGCATAATTAGATTTCTAGTGTGGGTGGCTGAGTGGATGGTAGTGGAAGAAGTAAAATGACAAATGAAAAAAAGGAACAGATTGGAAGGAGGACCATGAGTTATTGGTACTCACATGTGCCAGGCAATATGCTGAGTTCTGAACTTACAAATATAAGATAGGGCTCCTCGCTATAAGGAGTTCCCATGCAGGTAGGGAATAGGAATACACAGGTTAAACAGGCCAATAAAACACATAGAGTCACCTATCTGGATTCCTAACAAAACCATTTCATATATAATGGCAAGAAAATAATAAGACAATCCCAATGAGGGGATGTTCTGTAAGACAATCCAACTCTTTTAAAGTATTAATGTCATGAAAGACAAAAATATATTTTATATGTTAAAGGACACTAAGGAGGCCTGACAACTCAATGCAATGTATGATCATTGATTGAATATTAATACTGCTGGATAACAGTTAAAAGGACATCACTATGATAACTGGGAAATTTTGGGTATGAACCACAAATAAAATAACAATATCATGTCACTGTTAAATGTCTTAGGTACATGCATGCTATGGTTCCAGATAGTCAGACATAGAGGCTGAAATAGTTGAATAGTTGGGGTAACATGCCATGATGTCTCCAACTTATTTATAAATGTTTATGCTAGCTAAAATATTTATATATTTCATATATATAGTTATTACACATATATGTAGGGACAGCACATGTGTGAATGTAGTAAAGTGATCAAATTTGGTTATTTTATTTATTTATTTATTTATTTATTTATTTATTTATTTATATTGATTTCAGAGAGGAAGGCAGAGGGAGAGAGAGATAGAAACAATGATGAGAGAGAATCATTCGTTAGCTGCCTCCTGCACGCCCCCTACTGGGGGTCAAGCCCACAAGCTGGGCATGTGCACTTGACTGGAACTGAACTGGGGCCCCTTGAGTCCACAGGCTAATGCTCTATCCACTGAGCCAAACCAGCTGGGGCAAATTTGGTGATTTTAGATGAAGGGTATTTTATGCTCATTTTATTACTTTTTCAACTAATTACATATCTGAACTTTTAAAAAATAAAATGGGAGAATACATGAGGCACATATTACGATAGGGGTGAGTTCAACAAGCTATCATACCAGGCATGAGTGTAGGTGAACTATAAGACAGAGGAAAGCTCTTAGCTGACCCCTTTCTCCGGGGTTTTCTCCAGGCTTTCATATTCCTGCAGGCAATGCTGTGTGAAAATCTTCATTTCAGAAGAGTCCTACTGCAGCAGCTAGGTGGGTCGCATTCCGTTATAACATGAAAGCAGACATCTTTGACGCCATCACTCCCGCACAGCCGGTGTAGGCGCTGTTTTCTCCAGTGGGAAGACTGAGCTCATGGGAAATGATACAGTTATATACGCCACTGGGCAAGTTCATAAGACATATGACAAATCCTCAGTATCCTGCAGGAAAGGTAATCGCTCTTCAAAGTGTCTCTCTATGGCAGTCTACATTCTTAACCCTTTGCACTCGCTTGCTTTTTTCTCGATTCCTTTATTCTAATGCTAACCATGTCGAGTCACACTCGACATCTGAGTGCAAAAGGTTAAGTTTTGAGTAATAATAGACTGTTCCTGTCTCCCATTAATTCTGGAAACAGTCCCAGCAGCTTCCATTTATACCTTTCATAGAACCCGAATTAAATATAAATGGGATACATAGTCTAAGAATATGCAAGAGAGACACAGAGTTTGCACAGCAAAGTGTTGGAATATCTTGTACCGAACGATACAAGTAAGTATGGAATATTCAAAAGCACCATTGCCCTGGGCACTGTAGGCATTGCCTCACATTCCATTGTCCTGTATCTCATTATCCAGCTCGGGTTGCCTGCTGCACCGTGCTCTCTGTGCTCTTATCACTTTGATATGCTAAGGAGCTTTGAAGCAGCAGTGGGTGAATTGGGCCCAGCCAGTGTTCCAGATTTCAATTTTAATTCATTAAAGGAGCACACAATTCTTTGCTGTGATTGAGCAACAGAATTATGAATTCCGAAAAAGTCAGCCCAAATACATTCCTGTGGTAAGTTGATCTCTGACAAAGTCTGAAAGTGCTACAAGTTTGAGGTCTACTTAATAGTGAAACCAACAATAATCCTGGGGAATGGAAATTTAAAGTACTAATACCAGCAATTAGAGGTAATGACTAGTTTATTAGGCCATCATTTGTACATTATTTCCCCTTCAGCACAAAGCACAAGGCTCACACCTCATGCAGAAGAGGCAGTGGCCACTGCGGGGAGTTTGGGGGCTTCCAAGACGCCGTGCACTGGGACTTCTGGTTCGCAGTACGGAGCAGCCCATTTCCCAGAGACACGCCTGCACCACCTGCCAGAGAGGCCACAGGACAGCCCAGGAGGTCCTTTCCCACCGCAATGGCAGACACCGGATGTTACAGCACGAATCTCATGTGAATGTGTGTGGCCCGAGTCCTCAGGATGGGACTGAGAGATCATGGCTCTTACAGCTAGAAAAAAACCTATGCTATTCATTCCCAAGCTGAGAGGGAGGGTCTCACAATTACAGATGATGAATTAAAGTACAAGAAGATCGAAGGTAAGGAGGAGAGAAGGGACATCTATTAGTCCTCGAATGCATGAAATTTGGCGTGAAAGGGTTACCGCACAGGAAAACAAAACAAAACAGTTATTTGGAAATTTTATGTGAAACTTATTTGGGTTTGCAAGAGCCAGAGAATTGATATCGTAGTTCGCATAGTGTATTGTGTGCACAAATAAAAATCGTATTTAAACATATTCAGCCAACAGGTGTTTATAGAGCATTGACTATATGCCTGGTACTATGTAGGAAATGGAGATGTAGGGTGACTAATACAGGAATGTTTCCTGTCCTCATGAAACTCCTAGTCCAGAGAGAAATACAGAGCAGTAAATAGGCAAGACCATGTGACAAGCCTAAGGGGGGAAACATAAGGTATAAAATGCGTCAAGGAAGGCTCCCTAAAGGTCTAACCCAATGAGGTCAGGACAGTTTGCAGACTAAATGATATCCATACTGAGTCCTGGAGAAGAGAGGGAATGAGATGACAGGGAGGTGAGAGAGTGGTCCAGGCAGCAGCAACAACGTAAGCAAAGGCTAGAGATAGAATGTGGCAGCCCCGGGAACCTACTGGCCATGCAGTACAGCCGGTCACAGGTGCAAGAAGAAGCGGAAGAGGGAATTGGAATGTTAAGGAGAAACGAACTGACCAATGACTGCATGGAAGATACTAATTTTGTGAACATATATTGCCTAAAGAACTTTGAATGGTATACAATTAAATAAATGGTGTTTATCTGTATTTTTATTAATATGAATAGTATAGAAACTGAATCTTGTAAAGCTTTCAAAGAAGTACTAATTCCAACTTCAAATTGCAGCTGGTGTACTTATGAGATAACTGATAATCCATGGCCAAAAAAAAAATCAAACTAACTTAAACCAATTTGTCCTTTTCTGTCTTGATACGGTATTGGCTATACTAATTTTTTTCCACGGTATTAAAATGTATATGGGCTGAAATATAGCCCATGACTAAAAATCATTTTAGAATCATCAAGTTAAGCAAAGTTAAAGTATTTATTTATTTGTTTGTTTATTCATTCAATTTCAGAACTTCTCAGAATTCTATGTTAATGTGTATTATAAACTAAAAGAGAATAACAGAATTTTCAGCCTTTCTTAAACTTATTTAACTATAGCGGCATTTGCCACTAAGCATTTTCAGGGACTAGTGTTTTACAAGATTCACTTCGAGAAATGAGTCTTGCCAGTTCCCAATGCAGGTTAAAAGGACTGGCCAAGGAGAGAACACGCTTCTTTATGCATTTTACAAGGCAGTGTGATGGAAGACCGGGAATACCTGGGTGTGAATACCAGCTCCCTCTTTTGCTAACAGCCTCATTAAGCCTTTTACCACATAGGTTTGGGTGAAAATCACATGGGATCTCCTCTCTGCCGAGGCTTTCCTTCTCCTACTTCTACATGTGGTTAACTCCTTACTCTTAAAAAGTCAGCTCAGTGATTGCCACCATCCCTAATGTCCTCTTTGCTCCCGTGTCCTGTTACATCATAGCACATTTCACACTGCACCATAACTCTTTTTTTTAAATTGATTTATTTCCACTATTATGCTTTGAGCTACTTTAAAGCCAAAGACCTGACTTGATCATTATATCTCTGGAGACAAGCATAGTGCCTGATATTTAGTAAGATCTCAATAAATGGCTGTGCCAGTTGGAAAGTCATCCCTCTTAGCTACTTATACTTGCTAATGAATAACTCCAGCTGCTAGTTGATAGTAAGAGGCTTAATGGGTAAAAATATTTGCTGCTATCATCACTAAAATCTATTCTGGTAGACACCAAAATGAGATGCTCTCAGTAGGGGAGGGGTTGGCAGGCATGCAATGCAATCGCTGCCATACCTCAGTAAAATATACTTTTATATATCATTGAGAGAGCTTTAATCTTTATGGGTATATAACATACTTGTTGTCATCCATATGTGGTCTATATTGCACAGATACCCAAGGTATCTTTAGGCAAGAAAGGCAATGCTACCATATGTAGGTATAAAAGTGGTGATTTAATTATTTTTCAACATACTGCAGCTGCTTAAGTAAATTTATTTCTATTACTGGGCTTAAACTACATAAATGTCACAAAGTATATAAACTTAAATCTACTCTTATAAATAGATTAGCTAAAATTATCTGATGATGGAAAAAAGTCTATAATAGTAAGACATTAAAATATATTTATTCCAACTTAATCTAACCTACTATTAAATAGTTATATTTTCCTTAGCTATTTAATAATTATACACATATAATAGTTATTACATTCAATATTAACATAATAATGTGTTATATTATTATGTCTCACATAAATATATCTTAAGCATTGGGAATAAATGAGATCTCTCTGCCAGAAAGTCTTTAGGACCAATACTTTGAACTTCCCAGAGGGACGGACTTGATAGAGTCCAGATATTTCAGCATTACAGACACAGATGGAAAAAAGAACACAAGACCGGAAAAGAACTAAGATATGGAATGGCTTCAGATTCAGATTGGAAACTGATTCACCATGTCAGACCCCCAGGGAATGCAGTCCTCCCTAGCATTACCCTGCGCTGCCCACAGGATTGCGGACCAACTTCCTCTCTTACAATCATAGCATTTCATTAAGGAATCAGCATTTTCCATTTCAGAGCCACAAATTCATCAATATTTATCCAGTTCCAGTACGGTATGCCTTGAGTCTGTCTGCCTGTAGTTATGTGTGTGTGTGTGTACACATATATACACACTGTATATATGATAATTGTTTGAAGCACAGCTTAATTGCGATATTGAGATATTAATTCACATATAATACAATCCACCCATTAAAATGTGCAATTCAATGATTTTCAGTGCATTTGTAGGATTGTGCAACCATCACCACATTTTCAACAATATCCTAAAAAAACCCTGTACTCATTAGCAGTCATTCCCCTTCTACCTCCCCACCCTCCCAACACACACACACAGCCCTAGCAACTTAATCAACTTTCTGTCTCTATAGATTTGTCTATTCTGGACACTTTGTGTACCTAATGTACTTTTAGTACTACATTTATTCTTTATTCTACACTGCAGAATTCTACCGACTTCAGAAGGAAACTTTGCTCTGACACAAGGAAATCACAGCACTGGGCAAAAAGATTTCAGTATCAGGTTAGTTTCTGGAATAATCTAGAAGTTACCATATGTAGGTAGGAACAGTTTATACTGCTTTATTTGTGCATATAGGAATGGAAAAATGTAATAAGATATCCATCACTACAAATTCTTTTGATTTTAGGACTTACATGTGACTGAAAATACTTAATATCTCTGGAACATTTTTGTAGAATGTGTATTTTTTATTCAATTAATTTTCATTCACATAATATTAATTAAGTCATGTATAAATGCCAGGCACTATGCTTAATTTTTACAATAATCCTGTGGCAGGAAGTAGATCAGTATTATTACTCCCATTTTAAAGATAAGGAAACTGAGACCCAGAGAAGTAAAATGAGTTGTCCCCAATCACACAACTTATACATGAGAGAAATAAGAATTGAATTAGGTTTTCACGTTAATCATGAGCCCTTTCCATCATGTTACATTTTCTACCCTCAACAACCACAGGCATTCTTAAATAAAGACTCTATGCAAGGGCTAACTCCATAAAAACAATTCATACTTCTCCAAGATCATTTTCCTAAGTTACCGATGATTATAGTTCAGCCATTTCTACTCAAAATAGAATTGCTTCACTCTACTTGATATTGTGGATTTGAGCACAAAGCTTCGTGTAAAAAAAAAAAAAAACCCTCTTTCCTGGTTTTCTGCTTTCCCCAATGGCCCCAAATGCCGAAGGGTTTAGATATTTAAGCTCTGAAATGTACCATTCTCCTCCCCATTCACACTTCAATGCACAGTACTCTCTCCTGGATATTACATGCCTGGTTATGAAATCCCAGTGGGCTTGTTGCAAAACAAAACAGCAACAAAAGCTGAAAAATAATATGTGATCACTTTACACCAAGAGTCCTGAGCTAGACATTGGGGGGTGGGAGTGCGGGGGGGGGAGAGAAGTGAGGGGCAGATTGCAAGGTCAGCCCCCATCGCTGCAGCAGCGGCATCACAACGTCAGAGAGCGCTTCTCGCCTTACCCATCACTGTGGTCTGTGCTGTGTTTAGTGCTGTGTGTCTCAGGGTAGACGGCCGCTCTCCTAGTTTTAAAGTGCCTTCGGCCTGAAGGCACCCGCATTTCCAGGAGGTGCACGCTTCTAACCCGGGGCAGGAATCATCCTCCGCAGTCCACAGGGCTGCCTGCACGCAGCGTGGGCTTCGCGAGTCCACGGGCTCGAGTCCTCTGCGAGCGGAGATCGGGCCCGGCCGGGCAGGACCGCGCCGAGGCCTCGGCCGGGCTCCTCTTGGCACAGGAACCTAATCAACCCCAAGGGCGGCGGGCCCCGCTGGCGCCGGGAAACCCGAATGTTCATAGTAACAGGACTCTCTCCAAGACGGCTGGTGAGCAGCAATTCAAGAGGTCCTGTCTGCTGGTAATCTCCGGGCCACTACCTCATCCATGTAATTAACCCCCAGAGAGCCAGCCCAGGAACTGTTCTGACTGCAAAATAATGGGCCCATCAGGCACAATTAGCACCCGAGTGAAACATGGCAGTTGGCATGGAAGCGACTGAAGTCAACAGTTCCAGACCCTGGAAGGGGCTGCCCCCTAATGAACCCTTAGGGGGCTACTCCGTTTGCCTGAACAAAGCCTGGCTCGTGCCTCTGTCAGTGGGCATGCTGGGGGCGTGGTTTTGGCCTCACCTGTTGCTGCTGGCCAGGGGAAAAGGACTCCCCCCCTGAAGACTCCCCCCACAGAACACAGGGTTCAGTGGGCATATGGAACTGACTCGCTAACGTATTGAAGGATCTGGTAAATGCTGCGGAGAATCAGTCCTGGAAAGAGTCTTAGGAAAATCCTAATTCTTGGAAGCACAGCATCCCTGCCCTTGCTGCTGGAGAAGGAGACGCGCTCTCTCTGACAGCTCCGCGGAGCCCAGCAGAGCCCCTGTAGGCAGGATGTGCACCGTGGCTCTGCTTTGTTTTGGGACGAGACTGCCTGAGCTGAGGCTCGTGGTTTTCCTGGGTTTTCACCAAATATAAATAAACAAATACACCAACCACTGCCTCCAGATCAATGTGAATAAGCACACTTTCGCTCTGCATTATGATGAAATTTGTATTTGTTTTTTCATCACTGGATCCCCAGCCCCTGGAGCAGTGCCTGGTACCCAGCAGATGCTTCCCACAATACTTGCTGAGTAAATATAGGAATGACCTGCAAAGAGGCTACTGTGAATGAGAGGGTCGGTAGGGGGTGGGCAGGAGTCATGTAAAAGCACGTATTTGATAGCTGTATGGTAAAAAGGGCAATACTTTAATTTAATGTATTATTATTAGGTCTTTATTACCTTTAACAGTATGTATATATTTGATGACCTAAAATATGTATTTTCAAAGTATACAACTTCTAAAAGTCTAAAAGTAGAATTCAAGCCATGGGTCACTAAATAGCAAAATTCCTCTATTAATCCTCAGATGGTAGATCTTCCAGGGGTAGGGATGGGCATGTGTTGGATGCCACGTGGTGTGATGATAAAACATGGCATCTTTGAAGCTTTAGACCCTGGTTTTGAATATAACTTAGCCAAAATTGTGCTCTGTGAACTTTAAAACTTATTTAACCTTCCTAAACCATAGCTTTCTTATCTATAAAATGGGGCTAATAACAAATCTGCCTTTATCTCCATATAAATTGGAGTAAAACAAATCTCAGTAATTGTTAGTGGTGATGATGATGATGATGATGATGGTGACAGTGATAGTGATGATGAAGGTTTGATTCTGATGAGGAAGAAGATTATGGCAGCAGCTCAGCAACATTCAACTGTCCCCAAGTACAGGAAAGAACTTTGACTCAGTTGTGCTTATGCACACACATGTACACATACATGCAGATACAGATCTTGATATAGAGCTGACAACTTATGGAAATAAAATCTAATCAAAGGGGTTTTTTTGTGGTTCCTACTTTGTCCAAAGCAGCACATTAGAGGGGATGGCACAAGGATGCAATAGTCTGACTCGTTCAAAGCCGGGGAGTCTTCCATGTGGTGGAATGAGCATGCTGCCTTCACTGACCTTCTCTTTAAGCAAATGAAACCTACTGAGAGGCAGGATTTTCTCCATGATTTTGATTGTCCGATCAGTTAGCATATATTATGTTTTCAATATAGTTGTGATCAGCAGGAGGGAACAAAGCGTGGGAAACATCCGTGGCTGGCTTATGTCTCATATGGGCAAAGGAATACTGAGGTCCTGGGTTTATCTGAATGTTTATCATGATTATTTAAATCTATGTTCTGGGATGGCACCATGGCAGTCACAGTAAGAGGCCATGATCTCATGCTCAGAGGAAGAGCTTCCCAGCTGGGCTTCCGTGGTCCTGAAACTGAATCATGACCTCAGCCCCTTCGGGGTTCCTAGGCAGAGAGCTTTGCTAGGAGAATAGGAGTGCTCCCTGAGGGCCTGATCCAGGTCCCTTTCCACACTACGCTCAAAGTCCTGGACTTAGTCTTTCCCAACTGAACTGCTATTCAATGATAAGACTTAAAGAAAGGAACATTTACTTTACTCCAGAGAAAAAATCTTTTCTTCCTCCAAGGCTGACATAAGATCTTTAAAAAATAAAAGGTGTCTTAAAAAAACCCATCTGGCTTCTGAATACCAAATTTGCTTTAAATTCCTGGGAATCAGGCTAGGCTGTCAATATAATCTGAGCCATAATGTGTTATTCATGTTTCTCTGAGGTCATCAATGCCTCTGCTTGCTATTCTTCAGAATAATGGTGCTTAGTGAAGCAATTTCTTTTTAACTTCAGACCATGTACCTAGTTACAGGCTATATTCAAAAGCCTATTTTGAAATTCCCCACCTCATCACCATTCTTCCTTCAGAGATTTCAATACAATCTAGACCCTTCTACCCTCTTGTTATTTGCTTAATAACATCTGCATATACGGAAAATGAACCTCTGATCTTATGCCACACTCAAAGTTTCAAAAGACGCAGGATCGCATACCTCTTTTTGATATTTACAAGCATAAAACATTTTCATAGTAACAGGCCATTTAAGGATCTTTGTGAAAAAATAAACATCAGCGTCATGGGTGCCCTCCGAATCTTAGCTCCAGGGACCCATTGTTAAATTGCACCTAGAAAATAAGGTCCTAACCAAATATTGCACATTAACCAAAACACAAAAGTAGTAGAAAATTTTATACAGTCCATGTGTTACCTTTATTGGATTGAATGTGGTAATAAGGAAAACTAGGTCTCATTGAAACTAAAAACTATTGCACTTAGAAACAAGACAGCACAGATCTTGTCTGTGATAAGGTCAATGAAGGCAGCACGTGCTGGGAACTTAGTTGTGTCTTCAGCAAGCTGTCTGACCAGGCAACTCCCTTTGCCTATATGAAACAGTTTCCTCTCTGCAAAGCGTGGCACACAGGATTGGCGTATGGATTCGAATATACACTGAGTGCCCAGATTATTATGATCTCTGAACGCATAATAATCTGGCCACTCAGTGTAGACTGACCACAGAGTTGGGATTTTAAAATAAGGTTTTTCCATGTATAAGAACTGCTTTGTGGGTAGTTAGAAAGAAGCAGAGGACTTAACTAGCCAGAGGGTGGGGGCCACTATCTCCTGGTCCCTTGACATATCAAGATTTGCAAGCTTTCCCTTATACATAAGTACACTGAGTGGCCAGATTATTATGCGTTCAGAGATCGTAATAATCTGGCCACTCAGTGTATATATACGGTCAATAAATTCCAGGATGCTAGGAATTTCTGGGTCATAAGTAAATCTTGGGTAAGAAAGTTAATTTTGAGAAGCAAAAAATAAATGTGGCACAAATCTTAGTCTTCAATAGCATGCCCCTTCTGATAATATCTCATATTTTATTGGCAATTAATAATTTACAAGGAATTTATCAATGCATAAAATTCTTTAATCCACACAATGCTAGAAGGCACTTATGTTGGGTACACTACTCTTTAGTTTATAGATAAGGCAATAGAGGATCAGAGAGTTAAAGTGACTTGCCCACAGGCACCCACTAAGACATCAGTCTCTTAACAGACAGTTTAATCTTTCCATGATGCCCTGAACTTCCAAGTTAAGCTCATCTCAGGAAATAGACTCAGCAAAGTTACAGCACAGCACTGTTAAACCTTAATTCTCAAGAATGATGGAGGCTTCTGTTCCCTCTAGAGTGCCTTCTTTTACCTCTTGATTGAATCCCTAAATTGCTTAGACTTCATGGAATTCCCTCATTCATTCATTCATTCATTCATTCATTCTTACCTCTGGCTGCCATAATAAAATATTCTCAACGGGGTGGCTTAAACAACATAATTTTTAAAGAATATATTTTTATTGATTTCAGAGAGGAAGGGAGAGGGACAGGGAGATAGAAACATCAATGATGAGAAAAATTGATTGGCTGCCTCCTGCACACCCCACACTGGGGATCGAGCCTGCAACCCAGGCATGTGCCCGGATTGGGAATTGAACCATGACCTCTTGGTTCATATGTTGACACTCAACCACAGAGCCATGCTGGCCAGGCTAAACAACAGAAATTTATCACAGTCTGGCTGCTGAAAAGTCTAAGATCAAGGTGCAGCAGGTAGATGTGATTCTGAGCCATTCTCTTTTGGTTGATAGGTGTCCAGCATCAAGCTGTGTGCTCACATGACTTCTCTGTGCCCCACACAAGAGGTTGGAGGGGGAATCTCTTTCTCCCATATTTCGTCTTATAAGGGCCTAACTCCTTCTGGAAGGCTCCACACTCATGACCTTATCTAACCCTAATTATCTCCCAAAGGCCTCCTCTCCTAATACCATCACACTGGAGTTATGGGGGATATAAACATTCAGTCTGTAACTCATGCATTCATTCATTCAGAAGTAATCATTACAGGCTTAGTTGTGATAACTTCTAATCAATACAGCAGTGAACAGAAGTTTTTATTCCCCCCCATATACATCACACTTACTTGATCTTCAAAAGCAATTCTGTAATTATGCAAAGAAAAAATCTTATTCTCATCTTACATATTAGGAAGTTGGATCTCAGAGAGGAAAAGTCAACTTCTGAGCTTGGTTTTTAATCCAGAACATCTGAGTACAAATCCAATTCTCAAGTCAAGTATAACAAAGTAATAGGAGGAACACAGGCATTCATTCATTCATTCATTCACTCATTCATGCAGAATATTTATAGAGAACCCACTTTTGCTCTCTATAGTTACTAGGGCTACACTGTGAATGAAACACACTGAATCATGCTGCCCTTTTAAAGCTTATATCCCAGACCTTTTACCCCCCAGAAGCATATAAGTCAGAAGAACATGAGGAAAAAACAAACCTTACAACATTGGGAAGCAGAAGATGAAAAAAAAACCAAATATCTAAGTAGCAAAAGCAGGAAAATGCTACAGATTTTCAAAGGACACAGAGACTGTTTTTGATTAAAAAAAACCACACACCTCAGAACGGAAGCCCCTGAGGTGAAGTTTGGAGGGTAGGTGGGATGAAGATGTAAGCAAGAAAGAGAAAGAGGGAAAAGGGGGTTCACTACAGTCCCCTGAGAAAAAGGGTTTTGTCTCTTCATTAAGTTCCTAGAAGGGTTACTGGCATATCGTAAATGCTCAATATTTATTACACTGACAAAGGGTTACTCCAAACATGGAAATACTGTGAATGGCATTCTGACGGAGGAAGATGAAGCTCAAGGTGGGTCTAAGGAAGCCTTCATCGGAAGAGCAGATTGGTTAATACCTTCAACCTAAAGACCACACATGGAACACTTATTTAATTCCTGTAAGAATACTATATGGTGGTAATTTGTATCTCTATATGATAGATAAGGGATTGAAGGAATGAAGAGATTGTGTACCCTGACCAAATTCACCTATCGATAAATGAGTGATAACCTCTGGATATATTTTATATGTCCAGGTCCATCTGATTCTAATGCCCGAGGTATTTCTGCACTTCATTCTCTTTACTCTGGAAAAACATACAAATGCAGATGTAAATGTACATGTAGATATAAAATCATATTTAGGAACTGCATTTGTTATCCCAGAATTAAAACAAGAGGAGAATCTAACACAGATCATCAATAAAACGAATACATGAGTTTGAACCCTTCAGCTCTCGATGTATTCGTATCTATGATATGCTACAAAGTCCTCAGAAGGTACATACAGTGGTCTGGGAGGAGCACAGATTTTGTCTGAACTAGCAATACTAATCCTATCATCATCATCCTCTTACATGTAATCCCCTCTTATGTCACCCAGCACAAAGCATGATTTATTCCAAATGAATAATAAAGAATGCTGAATTCTTCAAACTTCCTCTTTGTGGGATTTCTGGGCAGAGGACCTATAACATTTGTTCTTATTGACGTTTGCGGTTGATGTCCTGCATGCACTGCGGATGAAGTCTGGAAGCTCTGCCTCCCTATTCTGCATTCCGAGACCATCTTCTCACAGAAAACCCAGCTGTAGGCACACCTTTCAACCTTCCTCTTCAGGGGTGTTCCCAAGAGTTAGCTAAGCGGGAGAATATTAAGTAGAGTTTGCATGCGTTTGCCTCAGAACATTCCCCAGTTCTCGAGCTTCAGGAAACAAAGGCCTTCAGGATCCCAACCACAGAGCTTACTTAAGGAAGTGACTGCTCGGTAAGGAAATTAATCTTGACAACACAAAGTGATGCTTCACCTCGCCTGCACCTCTCAGGCCAAAAGGTTTAGTGCAGTTTCTTAGGTGTGAAGAATCCCATGTGCCTTCCCAGTAGAACTTCAAAATATTCACTTCCCTGACTTGAGCTTTTAAAACAATAACCACTTGGTAAAAGCAGCAGAAACTCTCCCTCCGGGTTTTTATTATTTTTTACTTTTTTTAATGCTAGGAAGCGAGGCAGGAACACAGCAAATATCTTTTGTTCTTTTCATCTGTGACTTCACCTGGACAAAATGCCCTGGAGTCGTGCTCAGACATTATTGCTGAGGGGCCTGGAGCTATTCTTTTTCTCAATATATCTGAGGCTGGGCCACTTAAAGACCAGAGAGAGCAGGGTTTGAGACCCCACTAGCACTCAGTGTGTTCTCTGATAGCAAGACATGTTCCCAGGGCTTTCCTCTCTGGCCCTTGACTGAATTTGGTTCAGAACTGTCTCCTGCTGTCTAGTGATCGTGGGCTCGTTTGGTATTTACTCAAACTCCCTGGTCTTTGGTTTGACTTCTTAGTTCACATTTTCATCCTTATTCATGACATCCTCACCACACACCCTGGTCCTGAGCTCAGCTGACCCCAGGTCTAGTGTTCCTCTTGATTACCCACTGGGTGTCTCAAAGGTTTTACCAGCATTTGATGGAGAAGAAGGCACTGAAGTCCAACTATTCTCCTTAGTTTAAGTCAAGAGCCACCCCCTTAGCTGGGCCATTTAATTTCTCCAAGTCTCAGTTTCCCTGTTGTCAAGTGGCAATGAAAATTACTGGCCGGCCCCCGTTTTGCGATGGGAATGCCATAGGTCCATACATATGAGAGAGCTTCATACACCATCAAGGACCCTTTATAGAGTGAAAACTCTTTTAGGTTAGCTCTCTGCTGCCCTCTCCTGGCTCCCAGTTTCCATAACTAAGCTTTAACAGTGGGAATTAACCCTTTAAGTCTATTAGCATCTATGACTAGACCAGTGATAAGAGAAATTGTTTTTTAAAATATACTTTTGTTTACATATAGGAAATATAAGCCACATAAACTGGTTAAGGGTTATTTAAGTCTACTCACATTTGAAGCCCAGTTCTTCTGAATTATTTTTCAATTCAGATTTCTCTGTTTTTCTAGTCAATCTGAGCCATGGAGAACATTTTTTTGATGGAGACTTTTTTTTTTCTTCTGCAAAAACCTATTTTTTTAACATTTAATTTATTGGGGTGACCTTGGTTAATAAAAGTCTATAGGTTGCAGGGGTACAATCTATAATACAATGTTATATTGTGTGTTCACCACCCTAAGTCAAGTCTCCTTGATGGAGATTTTCTTTAAAGGGTACTCTAGCATTGCCTCCAAGATTCTCTTCTAAAATGCAGGTCCCCATTCCACTAGTTTTGAAGCTGTTTTTTTATAATCATATCAGAATATGTCAATGGAAGCTTTTCAGGACAAGCAGGATTCATTCTTTCCTTAAATGATTACTTGAGTGAAGCACCAAGGGGATTCTATTGTGTATCATGCCGCCAGGAATAGTAACTATGTTTATTCATAATCAGGCAATGGTGGCTGCATCACAACTGCTGGCTGGCTCACAACAGTGGAAAAAGGTGTCATCAATTACAAGATCCACCTTGTTTGCAGAGAAGACAAAATGTGAAAACTGTATCATAGAATTTATTATTATTTCATCGGTTTGATATTTTGTTATCCATGATTCTTGTTACGGTGGTGCAAAACCATCCAATTTGTTTTATAATGAGTTCCAGGATATGATGAGAATTTAGCGTGCCCAACACTCACCCATATAATGCCAGAGGCCTTTACTCCACTGCCCTTTGTCTGACCTACACACTGCAGGTACAGTGATGGCATGTGGTTTCTGCCTTCCAGAACACCACAGCTTGTCATGTGTACTCCTGCCTAATGGTGAGGGCATTCAAGTTAAGATACCAGACTGGTACAGAAAGCTTAATGCAGGAAGTTTCTTAGAAGTCTGTTGATCCAAGCATCTCAACTGGCAGAGAAAGATGAGGCTTGGAGAGATTAGTGCCTTACTCAAGGCCACACACATGTACTAATTAATGATTGTTCTATCTAGTCTATGTTAATTTTTTTCTGGAATATTCTAGAAGACTATTTTAGTGAAAAAAAAAGATGGACTCTGTTGACTTTAATAAACTCGAGTTAAAAGAATGCATTTGTAATGAATTCTTTTCATTTTGATACTTTTATTTTATATTAGGATTATAAGGAGAAATAAGCCATTTAATTTTTTTATCATTTTAAATTATCAATTGTTATTTTTTAAATTACATAATACTTTATACTTCTGAAATTATAATATATCATCTATAAAATATATGAGAAGGCTGAAAGAACATCCCCATAAGAAATAGGGCTTTTCATATGTCACCAGAGCCTCTGTGGGGCCATTCCCTCCCTCCCCTCAAAGGGGATCAGCATTCAGAAATTTGTACCATTTTTACTTGGCATTTCTTCATAGCTATAATACATATGTATGTAGCCTAAATATTATTCAGGTTTGCATATTTTTCAATTTTATATAAGGAGTACCAAAGCATATGTATTATTCCCGTGACTTATTTCCTTCTGCTCAACATTATGATTATGAGATTCATGCTGATAAGAATAGATGTTTTATTTATTTCACTGCTGTTTAGTAATCACTGAACCAGAATTTATCTATTCATCCCCTCGGTGATGGACGTTTGTGTTATTTCCAATTTTTACAATCAATGCTGTTCATTTAGTCTGTTGTACATCTGTGGGACTCTTTCTGGGTCATTAAATAAGCAGGTCAGTAGCGCTCTTTGATAACCCACACACACACCAGAAATCTATGGAAGTTCCCCTTCCTCCACAGCCTTGCCAGAACTTATTATCCTCCCTTTTAAACATTTCCAACATGGGGCGGATAGCAGCATCTCTTTGTGGTGTTCATTTGCATTTCCTTGGTTAACGATGAGACAATATCTTTTCATGAATTTTGTTGGAATATTGAGTTTTCTCTTCTGTGAAATGCCTTTCTATTCTTTTGCTTTTATGTTTTCCTCTATAACTAGTTTGTCTTTTTCTTATTGATTTGAAGAAGTTCTTTATATATCATGGATACTAGTTCCTTTCTGGCTTTATATATTGCAAATATCTTCTATCATCAGCTGCTCTTCTCATTTTCTAAATATCTTTGGTGAATAGTTTACCATTTTAAGATAAACACATTTGTTAATTTTTCTTTGTGCTCTCTGCATTTTTGTGTTATATGATAGTTTGAGAAAAATATTCAGGCTTTTTTTTCCCATTCAGATTAACAATTGATTGTTCTTGTAATATTCTCTGAATGACTCATCTTTTTCATAGTGATCTACAATATTTTATCAGTCATATTACTCTATGGTTTGTTTGTATATTACTTCACCAGTATGTTATATCTTAGTTACTATTGTTTTGAATCAATTTTTGATATCTGGCACTACCACTAACATTTTCTTCTTCATAAATTGGCTTTCTCTGATCCTTTGCTTTTCTGTATACATTTTATAACTACATTAGGATTTTAATTAGAAATGCATTTGATTTTTTTCTTATTTTATTTTTCCCCTCTACTAGTTTAATATTTATGTACAATAATTCCATTCTGTTAGTTGATACCATTAAAGTGTGAACATGCATACTTACTAAGTGTAAAGTTAATCAGTACCTTTAACCTCCTCTTAAACTATAAATCATGGGCATAACATATGGGTAAGGCTTGGCAGTAAAACATATTGAAAATGGCAATAGATAAATGGGCAAATAATAGAATATTTGAAAGCTTTAAGGTGGGGTTTCAAAGCCTCTATTATTTAATTTCTCTAACCTAAGTTTTATTATTTAACTCTTTAAATTCTATGCTTCCCTTCACAATGGGAATATTCCAGTTAAAGAAATCTCTCTCTCTCTCTCTCTCTCTCTCTCTCTCTCTCTCTCTCTCTCACACTCACACACACACACACACACACACACACACACACCCTTCCTCCCTCCCTCCCCAGATCTATCTATCTCTCTGGATTTTTCTGACTCACAGTTTCCTTTGTCTACATTGTCCTGCCATTTCATCATCCTTCAGTCAGGAAAATAAAAATTCTAATGCTATTTTAGCAAGTGTGCAGCCTTCTAAGGCCTGAATTAGTGGTATGGATTTTCCCTCTGGCATCATCTTAATGACTTCTACTTGCCATTTACTGTCCCTTCTTCCAGGTACACTTGGGTGCTCCCATTGTCCCAGGTGTTTACTTGTCTTAGACCTGATCCATGATGTTGTCTGCTTCCTTGTCTGCTTCCCCACCAAACTGAAAGCAGCTCCCAGGATTCACTACCCATGTTCAATTACACTCTGAGACCAAGGACACCCGGTAGGCAGGAAGTCTGAGCACTTGGCCTAGGATAGCACTTTGAGGCTCAGTAACCTCTGGCCTTGGTCTCAACCTCTTTGCAGACCACGTCTCATTGCTCCAAGGGGTGAATCAACCTTCTCACTTAGGTGAGCTGCTGGGTGGTGGTGAGAAACTACTTCCATGAGACATTTTTGTCCTAATTATGAAAAGACGGTGGTCAGATTACAAGAAAAGGTGTCACTTTCTCCACACAATGGGTTGACTATTACAGACTGTTATTGAACTGGCATAGATGCCACCCCATTCTTAAATGCCCTGTATCAAAGAAACAAAGGCAGGAATCACATTTCCCAGAATCCCCTTCTCTTTATAGTTCCAGGTTAGAGCTGGCCTCTATAAAGATCAAATAAAATACCACATGTGAAAAGCCAGACACAATGCCTGGCACAGAGTAAGTATTTAATCAATTGCAAGTGTTTTTCTCCTTTTCAACTTTGGATACTGATGTTGCATTAAGCGCATACAAACCAAATCTAATAAATATAAAACATTGAGAAGCCATCAGGTATATTCATTAATCAACAGTGACCACTTTTTCTTGAGAAGTGTTAACTGTAACAATAGCAAAATCTGGAATTGAATCAAAATGAAGAAGGACTAGTTAAGATGACATGTGTATTGAGAAATTCATATAATAAGAGTAATTGTACATGTATGCCACATCAAGATTAGGATCCATTTTTTAATTAACTAATAATAATTATGCTGTCATTTTACTGTATTGTGCATATCTTCCTAAACCTTCTTGGACCTTAGAGTGCAATCTGATGAAACATTAATTAAAAGAGAATTGGTGCATTCTGAAAAGCAAGAATATGGAGGAAAATGGCTATACACACAGCCCTCACACACTGTCTTACAGAACTTATAATTGTCTGATTTTTCTAAAAGAGAAATTCTAAAGAAATAACTACATAGATGTCAATCACACATGCTGAAGTGAAGGCAGGAAAACAGATAACAGGAATTCAGTATGTGCTTAGTACTTACTAATATTATCATATTTAATTGCTCAAAGTAACCAAGATATTTTGTTAAAAAACTTGGGAAACAAGTGTTTGTCTTCTCATATAATACACGAGGAACTGGGGTCATTTTGCACAATGTTACACAGTAGTAGGTGAAAAAGCCAGAATCCAAGCCCTCTGATGGTCAATTATACTATGATATTTTACCTAAAAAAGGAAAAAAAAAAACCCTGAGTAAACCAAAATGAAATTCTTTTGATTACTTATGTAATACCAAAGACATTGCTTTGCACGTAGTAGATGCCAGCACTATTGGGCATTGCTGAGGTCCATGGGGCAGTCTGCATAAATAATTCCCTTTGCAATAGAGAAAGTCAGATGTTAGGATGGATTTCAAATAGCCGAGGGACGCTGGACGATGAAAGGTACGAGAGGATCTTTTGCAGGAGCCTGCACACTGGCCTTTGGTGGAAGGTTATAGCTACCACTGACTGTTGTATCAGACACTCTGTGAGCATTTTATACACAGTATCTAATTTCAACATCAAAACAGCCCTTGAGCTATGAAGTATTATTCGTGTCATTTACAGATGAGGACTCACTGACTTAGAGGTCAAATAACTTGCCCAAGGGCAGACAGGGCCTACCTATCCCTGCAGTTCATACTTATGACCATACACTGTGTTTTATAATTAGACAGTATACGATATTCTGTGATATAAAATGCTTATCAAACATAAATTTTATTGCACTGAGATATGAAAGGCAGGCCCTGAAAAGTCTTGTTTCATCTGCAACACCCAGACCAGGGACAAATAGAACAAGAGTACTTTCTAACTGGTCCAATCCAGATGTCTTAAAAAACTTGGGGATACCCAAGGTAGACGAGCTATGGCATTACCATTATTAACCTTAAATGGGTCTTTTCAACATCTTAGTGGCTTTTCTGAGCTGTCACAGCCTGGCTTTATCACATTTAGATTGTTTAACATCGATGAAATGCATTTCTGCTGTATCAAAAATCAAAACGAAAAAATGCCACTGGGCCAGAAACTGAGAAGCAAGATGGGCCAAGTTGATGGATCGCCACATTACTGGAACCAATTCTGGTCAGTCTCACTGGTAAAGCCCATGGAGAACATTCCAGGTCCCAGAAATGTGACATGGAGAGAAGAATGGACACGTACTATCTTATGTGAGTAATCAGGATCTCAGGACCCATCTGGGATAGATAAAGGCCCCAAGATAGAAACAGAAATCCTCAACAATAGCATGTGGCCAACAGGCAAAGAGAGACAACATGAGGGGCACCTGGGAGGTATGCCATTGGGCAGGCGGATACTTGAAAAATATAATGAGGCAGCTCTCTGTGTGCTGAGATGAGGAAATCTCTAAGATAAATTGTTAAGTGAAACAAGTGAAGAACTCTGTGTATGTGAAGTATGTTCATATTTATATTAAGTGATGTAAATTGCTTTATACAAATACTTGCATGGGCTTATATATACACTAGAGGCCCAGTGCATGACTTTCGTGCACTGGGGTGAGGGTGTGGGAGGGTGGGGAGAGTCCCTCAGCCTGGCCTGTGCCCTCTCGCAGTCTGGGAGCCCTCTGGGGATGTCCGCAGGGAGCGGGCCTAAGCCGGCAGTCAGACATACCCTGAGGGGTCCTTAGCACTGCCGAGGAGGCGGGAGAGGCTCCAGCCACTGCCCCTGTGCTCACCAGCTGTGAGCCTGGCTTCTGGCTGAGCAGCACTCCCCCTGTGGGAGTGCACTGACCACCAGGGGGCAGCTCCTGCATTGAGCGTCTACCCCATGGTGGTCAGTGTGCGACACAGTGACCAGTAGTTCCACAGTTCAGTTGATTTGCATATTAGCCTTTTATTATATAGGATAGGACAACCCTTAAGGAGCATACCCCCTTGGCATCTGGACAAGGAGCTGGTGGATTACAGTGTGAGGGGAAACTTACTTTGCACAGAAAACCCATTTATGTTAAACTACAAGTACATTAGCTTAACACAAAACAAATACTTTTAATAATAAAAGAAAACATCTGTGTGTACATGTGCCCAGATACGCCTGAGCAGGAAACAAACAAAAATTAAACCCGACTCCTGAGAAATGCTGTACTATTTATTTTCAGATGGAAAGATAATGCTGGTTCAGATTCAAATCAGAGAATAAAACTTGGAAACTAGAAAGAAACCCGCATTTCATTGCTCTCCACTCAAAACCGTGAGTCCTGAGATGCAATCTTTACAAGATAGGCAGCAATATAAGTAACTTTAAAATGCACTTTTCCTTCCCAAACCCCTCCACTACTTTTCCCCATTGATGGATATTTTTATATGAGTGAGTTGAGCTTTATGAGGTCCCAATCCCATTTCTTTGCCTAATAAAAGAAATTTTAAAACTAGTGCGGGCAAACTTTATCTCCAAGTTAAAAACTCTGAATTTATATGTGTCAGAAATGAGCTTGATGGTAATTTAAAATGTATAGAAATGTATAAACACACACACACACACACACACACACACACACACACACTCCCATCTGGTATTAGGCAAAACACAGCAAACCATGGATGACATGGGGAGCCAAACCCTGACTTCCAATGTGGCCTCATATTAGTGAGACTTCAGTGGAGTCACTGTGCTCAGTTTTCATATCATCCAGCTCCAGGCTACCATCTTTCTGAAGTTGCCTTCATACGGGGAAAATCTGCACAGCAAGTGTGCCACACTGATTGCAAAAATGCAATTCTTTCCCTGCCAGTATCCATAGCACTTGCAATAGAACTTCAAAGTTCCTTCCATTAAACGAGTCTATTTTCCAATCTTGGGACTGGGGCTGGCCTCATGACTTGCTTTAGCCAACCCAATGTAATGAAGTGACAGCGTGCCAGCTTCAAGCTTCGGCTCACATGGTTCTCTGTGCCTCTGTTCAACTCTTACTTCTGCCACAAGAACAAGTCCAGGCTAGCCTTCTGGAGAGGAAGAGAACATGTGCAGGAGACCTACGACACTCACACGGAGGCTGGCCCAGACCAGCCAGCTCCTCCTCTGTCTGCCAGCTGACTACAGATGCATACCAGACCCCAGCCATGATCAGTGAGATTAACTGAGCCCAGTCCGATCACCAGAACTGCCTAGACTCATAAGCAATAATAACTTGTTGTTATTGTTTTAAACCACTTACTTTTGGGGTTGTTATGCAGCATTATTGCAACAGACATACATTGTACAGTAAGAAAATGAGGCAATTTTAAAACATTGTGGTTTTTACTAATATTTGCTCTAATCATCACTTGTGTGAATATTTCTATTGAGGAAAAAACAAGAAGCACTTCTAAGCAGAATATAAGCGAAATACATTTATGAGAAGATTATTATTATTGATTTTAGAGAGAGGAGGGAGAAAGAGAGAGAGAAACATTAATGAGAGAAACATCAGTCAGCTGCCTTCCACATGTGCCCCTGCCAGGGGATAGAACCCTCAACGCGGGCATGTGTTCTGGCTGGAAATCAAACCTGCCACCTTTTGATGTATGGGACAACACTCCAACTAACTCAGCTACTCCCGCCAGGGCAAGAAAATTATTTTTCTTTTGGGTTCCCTACATTTGAAACTTTACTTGTCAATTAGAGTAAGATTCTTCCATTCTCCATTCAATCTTGGTCCTAATCAGGTGATTTTTTCCTGAAGTGACCATGGAATAGATCTCTATATGTAATGGTCAAACCTCAGACACAGGAATGTGCCAATAGCACCCAACATCTTTATCCCTCTCCCCCACCCACTCAATGCAGCTTCTCTGAGCCAATGGTCTTACCTAATTCCTGAGCAATCAAATTGAAAATAACCTCATTGGTTCCTGTTTCCAGACCTGTGACATGAGTGGCCCAGCTATAGCTGCTACCCATCTATATGCCCCAATTTCCTCCACTGCTAGCAAGGATAGGACTTGAACACCAGTGGGATAAACCCTTTGGTTGAAACCTTCCCAAATACATACATATATATATATATATGTGTGTGTGTGTGTGTGTGTGTATACTGTACACACACACACACTAGAGGCCTAGAAGCCCAGTGCACAAAAATTGTGCCTGGGGGGGGGTGGTCCCTCAGCCCGGCCTGCACCCTCTCCAATCAGGGACCCCTCAGGGGATGTCCAATTGCCAGTTTAAACCAGCAGTTGGACATCTGTCTTGCAATCCAGGACTGCTGGCTCCTAACCGCTTGCCTGCCTGCCTGCCTGATTGCCCCCCAACTGCACCCTGCTGGCCTGCCTGGTTGACCCCCCAACTGCCCCCCTACCAACCTGCCTAGTCGCCCCCCCAAATGTCCCCCTGCTGGCCTGGCCACCCCCCAACTGCTCCCCTGCTGTCCTGGTTGCCCCCTAACTGCCACCATGCCGCCTGGTTGCCCCCTAACTATCTAGAAGGAAGTCGGATGTCCAGAAGATGTCCAGTTTCCCAGTCTAATTAGCATATTACCCTTTTATTAGTATAGATTATATATATATATACACATACACACACATATATATATACACATATATATAAATATACACACACATATATGCATATATATATATATACACACATACATACTAGAGGCCCAGTACACGAGATTTGTGCACAGGTAGGGTCCCTGATGACTGCCAGCTGCCAGCCAGGGCCTCCCTTCCCCCAGCTGCCTGCTGCCACCAGCCAGGGCCTCCCTTGACACCTGCCTTGGCCTGGCGCCCCCTGCTCACCTGCTCCACCATCCCGCCGCAGATCTGCTCTTGTCAGGGCCCACTGGGGCTGGCAGCGCCTCCACTGCTGCCTGCTGCCAGTGCCATGTCACCCGCCATGTTCTGCACTGCCCCCTGGTGGTCAGTGCACATCTAACTCCAGGTTGGTCAAACTCCTGCCACGGGCAACAATTTGCATATTAGCCTTTTATTATGCACCAGGCCTCTAGTGTAATATATATATGTATATATCTATATATCTACACTAATAAAAGGGTAATATGCTAATTAGACCAGATGTCTTCTGGACCTCCTTCCAGACATCCTTCCAGACAAAGCCTCAGCGGCTGCAATGGCCCAGGGCCAGCAGCCATGGCAGCTGCGAGGGCTGAGGGCCGGTGGTGCAGGAGAGTAGGCAGCGCCGCCCGGTCCAGTGCCATGGCCCCTTTTGCAGAGGCCGCGGGGAGAAGGCGGCATTGTGGGAAGGCGGCGCCGTGTGGTCCCGGTCCCAGTGCTGCCCCTTCCGCAGAGGCAGCCACAGAAGCAGCGGTGCGTGCCTGGTCCTGGCACCTTGGCTCCTCAGAGGCTGGATGGGGTGCGACCTGCTGTGCCTCAACCTCTCACAGCCCCTCCCCCAGCCAGCCTGGCCCCAGATCGCCCCCCCACCCACCAGTTGGCGGGGGGCAGGGCCAAAGGCCAGCAGCCGTAACGCAGCTGCGAGGGCTGAGGGCTGGCCGCTGTGGCGGCCAGCAGTGGCAGCAGCAATGGGGTGATGGGGTGGCACCTTCCCCTGATCAGCCCGGTGGCCTCGCACAGAGGAGGACATCCCCTGAGGGCTCCTGGACTGTGAGAGGGGGCAGGCCAGGCTGAGGGACTCCCCCCACCCCCAGTGCAAGAATTTTCATGCACTGGGCCTCTAGTATGATATATAAATGATAATGGCTTAGTACAACTAAGGGCTAAATAAATGGCAATAATGAGACACCTGAAGTTCAGTTATGTCCTAGGCAGCACACTTGACCTGCCTCTAGTATGAGCATTTGGACATGGTCAAACTACCCTGATAAAAGCCAAATTTTAAAACCAAGTATTTTTTTCTTTACAAACACCACAGTAAGCAGTTCTGGTTCTGGCTTCCTCCCCCCACTCTGCACCACCCACCTCAGGGACCACAGATAAAGTCTTAGCATATCTCAGGTCTAGTCCTCTGAGTATTGACACACGTATAGCGTGTGACATACTGGTGACCACAGAAACATAGCCTTTAGCATGGGATGAAGATTTAACTTGAAAAGCTCAAAGGCAGTTTTCACTATTCAAGACTAAGCAGCTTCTTTGTGTGAACAATCATAAGAATGCCATGTCCTTTCATGACAGTGAACATTTTATGGGCCATAAAAATAGTTTGTTTATGGAGCCCTTATTATGTACCCGGCATTGGGCTAAGTGCTTCATATGCTTTATATGCTTTTAATTCTTATCCAACTTTATGAGCTAAGTGCTATCACCATTTCCATTTTTTGACAAGGATAAGTGATGCCAAGAGAGGCTAAGTAATTTGCCCAGGTTGCAGCGTTAGCAAGTTATACAGGTGAGATGCAAACCCAGGGAGTAAGACCTCCAAGTACACGCTCTTTGTTAGTTGCCCTAGCTGCAGTGTGCAATGGAGCCGGGCTCTGCCTTCACATGAATTCTGAGACTAGTTCTTAGATTCTGCTGCCTAGGAGAGAGGGACGTAAGAGGCAATTTGTACAGTGCATTTTCTTCCAGAATGAAAGGACTCGTTTCCTTGTCACAGTGCTGCAGATGCTTCTGTGGAATAAATCCCTGGTCATTACCAGGAGCATTAGTGGCAATCTCCCACAGGAAGCCAAGGTTTCTTTGTTCTGATAATGACACAGATGGGCGCTTGGGTGAGGCAGGCTATGACACGGCAATGTCACTTGCTTTCAGCATGCCAACATCTTAGGTTCATTGTCAGACTTAAAAGGAATCATTCACAAACTGTATTTATTAAAGCACTTAGCACATAGTAAGTACTCATTAAACATCAGTTTCCTTTCACTGTCCCCTTTTGCCAAAAACGTTTAATATTTTCCTAATTAAATAGTCATGTCAGTCACATGATGAACCTTTTCAACACTTGTGAAACCCTTTTGTTCCTGGAAAAGGGCATTTCAAAAGTTCCAGCTTCTAGTCTGAAAATGCAGTGTGCTGCTAGCCTAAATAGTTCCTTGCTATTAGAGTGTCCTTTTTACTCTCTACCTGAAGCATTCCTGTTGGCTGACGGAGGCTTGAGGAAGCAAGGGCTGATAACTACAACCCGGGGGAAATCTTGAAATGTGAACGCCTTTCCCAGAAGCAAACACTCTTTCTTCAGCCATCTACAACCATGCATAACTTTGGAGATCAGGCCCGAGCCACGTTTTAGGAGCTTGTAATGAAGGTACATGCTTGAGGAAGATAACTCAATTATGTCACTTGCCACATTTATTGAAAATTTTAAATCCTGTAACACATCTTGGACCTGGTACCCAGCAGAGGAACCGGCACACGGTGTGATTTGAACAAGGAGCTCTTGAAAAGGCCAAATGGCCAAAAGTTATAATTAGTGTAAAACATCTCCTGCGAACTATAATTATTTTCACAAAATTTGGGATAATGAATGTGACCTATTTAGGGAAGAAAATGACTGTGAAATATATAAATTAATCGCCAATGGAGAGGTGTAACTTAATGAAAAAGACTTCCTAGGTAAGATGCTGGAGAGAATGGTAGGGTTTGCCAAATGAATATGTCCCTGCTGATGCTCAAATCCTAGGAAGCTGCAGGAAGTAACTGGAAGTAGATGGTCTCAGTCTATGTAAGGCCCCTCTACCAACCTCTACAACCCAGAGTCTCTCCATTCAGTGTCATGCTCTAGCTTATATAATAAGAAGGACATCTTGAACGTATTTTCTAAATTTGGTAAAAATGTATCAAGTCGTATTTTGAGAGAGAGAGAGAGAGAGAGAGAGAGAGAGAGAGAGAGAGAGAGAGAGAGAGAACATTTTATTGATATGTTTTGGACCCGGCAAACATGTTCTGCTGATAATGTTGCAATGACTCAATGACTCCAGGCATTTAGTAACCTATGGTGAAGGTCCTATGTGTGCTAAAGATGACAATTTTTTCCATTGAGCATCCTCATACACTTCATAAAATACACATTAGACTAGTGGCCAATTTTCGTGTCTTTCATTAGCAACACTTGAGATAAAACCATGCTGAAAAGGAGGACTCCTCTTCTCCCATTCTATCAGGCACTTCAAGTTCATTGTGAAGTTCTTATGAGAGAGTAATAACAGAAGTCCTTTCAGTTAAATGAAGGTTACGTGAAAGAACAACTCACGCTGGGTGGCCTCTTAGTAGAAATAGGAGGTAGGACTTGGGTGGACACTAACTGCCTAAAACCCATTTCAGAAGTAATTAGAGACAATCAGACACATCAAAACCAATAGCGTGATATTTTAAAAATTTAATAACCATCTAATTAGAATCTTACAATTAAAAATTTAACCTTTGCATTATATTTGAACGCTGGGAAATTTTCCATTCAAATTTTTGAAGCAAATTAAGTATCTTATTTTCCCAGGAGACAGAGTAACACCTTCAGTGTGACCTACCGAAGCCATGAAAGAAAAACGCATACATTAGCCTAAGATGCATGCACTTGCCAGCAGGGCCTGCAGCCACTGAAATGTTCTGCCACCTTCACAACTCCCTCAGCATTAGTGACAAGGGCAGTCTCCTCCCCCTCAAATACTCAGTTACCAACTGCAGCACCAAGGTTGTGTCCCATGGTAAGTACATGGTAAACAACATTAAGGTAAGCTTAAAAATGAAGGGGGGAAGGGGCTGACAGGAATGGGGTGAGGAATGCTGGACATCTAGTTTAAGGAATGTCTAAAGCATTGGCGCAAGCTTCTCTTCATTTGTTCTAACAACTAATTTTTAAAAAGTGTAATGTTCATGTTTGTCACTACTTATTTCTCAGATCTGCTCCACTGGTTTGGCTTGTGTTCAGCTCAATTTGTCCCTCGGTGTAGTGCCGTTGTGTCAGATTACAGACGTCTCAGCACCCAGCTTTTCCTGATGTAATGCAGTTATATGCTAAGAGCGTGGGTCTTTCTTTCCTCTGGGTGCTAGCTGTCCTCTGTGCAGTGTTGGTACTTTTATGTGGGGGCACTAGGCACTGGCAAAGGCACATCTGGAGTGAAAAAGTCAGGGATTCCTAGCTCCATATGGAGGTGTGTAGAGCATTAATTAGTAGGTGTGATGATGTTAAGAGTTCACCAGAAGATGAGAATATTAAATGGGGCACAACAAGCGGGGCAGCCAAAGTTTGTACCCTGCCTTCTCTCTCCATAGCAGCCATGCCGTCCTATAGAATAGAAGAAACCTAGACTTCATCCTCTCCAGTCTTGCTGATTGACAAGGGCCCAGAGCTGATGTGAGATATGGATTGTGGTGATAATGAGCTGCTGCTGTGATGAGAGGAAAGGGTGAGCGTGCCTACCCATAGACAGGAGGGGATGACTGTTTTATACAACATTAGGTTATGGGTACTCATATTTCATGCTATAATGGTGCTAGGGGACACCAAAAATTAAAACAAACCCCAGAACTGTAGGATATATTGACTTTAATTCAAAACATTATGCTCAAACTATAGAAAGACCATGTGTACTGGGCGGGGCAATAGCAATAAAAGGATTGCTGGTCAGAGTAACAGAACAGTTAGGCTCCTCGAGGTGATTTCTTGAGAAATCAAGTAATATTTGTGTATCTTGTCACTTCTACAATGCAAATGCCTAAGCCCCTATCATAGTTCCTGAAATTAAAAATATCACTGGGTCAAAATATCTAGTAATTATTTTTAAATGGCCATTTGAATCATTACTACACAGTATCATTAAACAAAAAGGATTTTATTAAAAATATTTGTGCAATTTGTCTGACCTCTGTTGGCTTGGTTTATTTTGTTTTGTTTTGTTACAGCATAGTGTTCATTCCATGAAGGAGGCCTAAATGCTGTGTGGATAAAGAATAGAAGAAACCTAGACTTCATCCTCTCCCTTACTTCCCACGTGTAATCAATGGATAAGTCTTGCTGATTTTGTTAGCTTAGGTAGCTAGATATTAATAAAGGAAGGGAACAAAAGGAATCAGATATTAAGATGCATAACAAACTTGGGAGCTGAATCAGGTACTAAGTCTGCTTTTCTAGGAAGTTGCAGTGTTGATAGATATCCTAGGGCAGTGGTTGGCAAACTGAGGCTCGATAGCCACATGCGGCTCTTTGGCCCCTTGAGTGTGGCTCTTCCACAAAATACCACGTGCGGGCGCGCACGTACAGTGCGATTGAAACTTCGTGGCCCATGCGCAGAAGTCGGTTTTCAGCCTGGGCGAGTCTATTTTGAAGAAGTGGCGTTAGAAGAAGTTTAGTTTAAAAAATTTGGCTCTCGCCGAAACCGGTTTGGCTCAGTGGATAGAGCCTTCGGACTCAAGGGTCCCGGGTTCGATTCCGGTCAAGGCATGTACCTTGGTTGCGGGCACATCCCCAATGGGGGGTGTGCAAGAGGCAGCTGATCGATGTTTCTAACTCTCTATCCCTCTTTCTTCCTCTCTGTAAAAAATCAATAAAATGTATTTAAAAAAAATAAAAAATAAATAAAAAATTTGGCTCTCAAAAGAAATTTTAATCGTTGTACTGTTGATATTTGGCTCTGTTGACTAATGAGTTTGCCAATCACTGCCCCAGGGGATCACAGCCAAGAGATTTAAAGCCTCCTGCCCCTGTGTAGGGCAAAAAGACCAGCTTTCCTTATCTCCCCAGGGTCCAACCTGTCTGCCCCCACAGATTACTGAGGAGGGGATAAAACTATTAAGGGAAAATTCCTCAGCTGGGCGCGTGCCCTGTAGAAGCCAAGGTGAAGCCAGGGGCAGTAATTCCACTTTGAGGCACGCATAGTAGGAACTAAGAGAGCGGCCATAAGGGGGCTGTCTAGTGTGGGGATAGAGATAAAGGACACAGAACCCCAGATACTCTAGGAAATGGGTTGGTTAGGGGGAGGATCCAGCACCAGCCCCACCCCCCAAAAAAAACTTGGGAAGTTGATTTGTTAGTTTGAAGAAGCATCTGGTCCTTCCCAAGCCTGATATAATATAATCCTAGCTTAACAAAGAACCTCTTAATCTCCCCCCCCCTTCCTGCTCGCTCTCGCGCGCGCTCTCTCTCTCTCTCTCTCTCTCTCTCTCTCTCTCTCTCCTGCCTTCTCTCTCCATAGCAGCCATACAGTCCTAGCAGCTACCTGGGGCCCATGGAAGACTATGCAGGCTCCAAGTGTGGGCTTGAGCACAGAGCCAGCTGGAGTTCAGCTGGGAACAGAAGCTGAGCCAGCCAATGGGGACAGAGAAATGGACTGAAGCAATGGTGCAAAAGTGTCTGGACACTGGCCCTATTTCTGGGCACGAGGAAGGCAGGCTGAATTTTTTCCACGGCTGGATGGACGGAGATGAGACACTGGGAACCCAGGGGCAGTCTTCGGGTTTTTGCTTCTATGATAAACCTTATGACTAAACCATTTCCTCCCATATGTGGGTCCCTGGAATGTTTTCCTTGCAACCTCACGAAAGGGCCTCATTTCCACCGTCAACAATTTCACCACTTAGTATACTAGTATGTGGATACTGTCCAGTCTCTCCATCCTAACTGCTGCTACCCCGACCCAAGCCAGCCCTGCATCTTACCTGTACCATCATAATACCCTCCTATTGAGGCAGCTGAGAACGAAACTAGAACAATTCCCTGGCCAGTGGAATGAGAAACAAATTGCTGAACAAAGGCCAGAACAGTTGAGCAATTAATGGTCAGCTGATAAATCACAAGACTCTATCCTCCCTAAACAAAGATACCTAAGCACAGGTGGTTTAAATCAGCTTAGTCAGGGACATAAATGCTGCTGCTGTTGATGATGATAATTAGAGCCAGACTAATCCAAGACAAAGTAAAACTAACCAAAAAATGATCCTCCCCAGGGACCTCCCCTAAAATTCCCGCCTATAGAAACTAGATAAAACCTCCCGGACAAAGAACACCAGCTTTCACTCTTCTCTGAGCTCGCCCACAACCCACATTCCTCAGGTGTGTACTTTGTTTCTTCTGTCCTAAGCTCTAAGGGTTCCCCACCAGATTTGCACTCCGGGGAGCAAAGGGCAGGAGCAGCCTGTCCAGGGCGACCCCCTGATTCTCTCTCCAGGGGCTCTTCCTTTGCCTCACTATCCCAAGCTTTAATAAACCTGTTCTCACTTTCACCTGGACTCCTGTCTTGCAATTTTTCCTGCATGAGTCACAAACCTGGAGGTCACCTGACACACAAAAGGTCCCGAAGGTGCCTTGCTGGAGCAGGGCCAGCCCCCCTGCCCCTGGGGTGAAGTGGTCCTATAACACTGTCATCTCACATTTACTTTTGCTCACATCTGCATATTAAAGTCAGAATGATCTTTAAAATGCAAATATGGCCCTATTAATCTCTATTTAATACTCTTAAAATGCCAATTATGCTCTCCGGATACTGACTCATGTTGATACAATGGCTTTTGAGGCCAGGAATAATCTAGTCCTGGCAAACATTCCCAGCTTCGTCTTCCACCACGCTCCCCAGAGTCTCTATCAGAGGGTTTGGCCCCTCTTACCCGCATGCTTTCCCTCTGTCTGGAACGTTCTTTTATTCTTACCTCACTAAGCCAACTGCTGCATGTTCTTCAAGTACTACCCTATCACTTCGACAAAGAACATGTTGTTGCCCCGAGAATCTACTGCATTTCCTGTGCTCAGAGTTCTATTATTTCTCCTTTTAGCATTTAACACAAACTCAAAATTTTATTTGTGGAATAACTTGTTTTAAGAATTTTTTTTTTCAATTTGATTGTAAACTTCAAGGGGTGAAAACTGTCTTACTATTACATGCCCCACACCTAGCACTGTACCTAAAACACATTAGGAGTTCAGAAATTATTTGACAAATAAGGACACGAATAAAATCAGTAAAGAGTACCTTCTGCGAGCCTCCCTCATTCTAACAGCAGCTGGACCACATATTCTAGAGAAACAAGGGACCCTTACTATGGGCTCTTGGTGTGTGTTAGACACTAGCTACACAAAGGAAAGGCAATGCTCCTGGCTTGCAAACAGCTCCCGCCTAGATTAGTGGGGGTGGGGAAGGCAGGCAGAGAAAACAGTCAAGAGATCAACCAGAACAATGTAGTAAATGCTACAAAGATTTGAACAATGTCAAATGGATTGTAGAGAAAAGAACACATGCTGAATAAGGAATTCAAAGCTCATTGTCTTGGAAGGCTATAAATTAACACAATAAATAAATAAACTTTACACAATTGCAGTGTTCAGAAGAAGACAAGTCTTGTCAGCCAGCACTGCTGTCGCATCAATACAGAACCTAAGCAAAAAGACCCCGGGAAAACTCAGGCTGTAGTTACCTTCTTCATCTCAGGAAACATCAGTCTCTCATCCTCCACTTTCACCTTGTCTTCTCTGAGTTGATTCAACTTCCATCCCATGAACTCCTTCCATTTCTAACGTTTAGGATTGAGGGCTCTCTTGATATTGAGCTTCGCTTATGATTTCGTTCACTCTAAGTTCTACTTTTGGGTTTGCTGTCTCTTCCCACAGCTGCAGATTATGTTTCAAGAACTATTTTAGAGGCCATTGCACCAGTCAGTGTATGAATGAGTGCAGACATGTAGTTGGGGGTGGAGGTAAGAGAAAGCTGAGGGAGTAACTGTCCCCTTTGAGTACCTTAAACAATTATGTAACTTAAAAAAGTTTGGGGGAAGGTAGTAGGAAGGGTATTCATCCTAGATGCAAATCCTGAGTGTAGAGCCATACATTTTGGCTTTGGATTAACCAGTCCTAAATTTCCTAAAGGCTATGTGTTTCTACTAACAGAGAAACCAAATATTATTCTACACAGTTAAAGTAAACAGCACTTCAAAATAAACCATAAGCATCATTTTAACTAGGTCACTTCAAAGCTACTGCTAAGGAGGAGAAAAAGGCTTCTAATTGCTTGCTGCTGTAAATGCCGCACAGCCTAATACTTCACAGTGTGAAGAGTAAATGAGACCAACTTTTCATTGACAAAGATTAAACTTTTTCATCATTCCTAAAGTCCTGGAGATTTCTCCCACTGCTTCTATGTGTTTTAAGCTGTTCAATTAAATCTCCTGGGTAGTGGTTGCAAGAATGCCCACTGACAAAGGAATATTTATCGCCAGGAGAATTAAACTATTTTAATTGCAGTTTGTCTTGGTTACACTTGTATACGCTGAACCTCTTGGCGATAGTACCTATCAGCACACAGTGCTAAAAGCCAAGCGCAGCTTACATTACTCTGCCATCGAAACTGAACCAGTGATATATTCAGTTTTGGAAGAGTTTACGAAAAGTCAGGAAGTCAAGAACAGTCAATCTTGATAACCCACTTGTTTTCTCTGAGATAATTTATTTTGACATTTAGGAGTATGCACCAGGAATATAAACCCTGGTGAACATGCCACTGCAGACTACTGTGACAAATAGAAGCTTCTGCCTTCCAATTTTCCATCAGCTTTGCTCCATCTCACCTTGATCCCTCCCACCGAGTGCTTTGAATGCTTTAGTAGCCACCACAGAGACCATGCTACAATCACAACTGCTTTGGTCTGTCCCTGGCTGGAGCAGTCAATTAAAATCAGCTTAGAAGCAGCCCTGGAAAAGGTTGTATTTTTGTCTATAAAATATTTCTGGTGGGACTAAGGGAAAAGACAGCTTTTAATTTTAAACAGTATATATACTTGAATGATAGATCAAAACAGCCATGTGGGGAAATGGGCAGCGTGCAAGACTGGGGTGGAAATAACAATCGTATTTTAAATTCAAGTATTAATTCTGATAGAAAAACACAAACCAGGAAAGGGGATCCCTCGCTGCCAGAAATGAGGTAAAAGATGAATTTATTTAAGAGACCTTCATTTTCTAAAACTCAAACTTGCCTTAAGCAAGAGAACATTTGCAAAATATCACAGATAGGAAAATAGGGCGAACAGGCCAGTAATTTTAAATATACTGTCTGTATTTAATTAGTATCACAACAAGGATTAGTGTGAGAAACTGCAAACAGCAAAGCAAAGGGTTTTGTTTTTATTGAGCAGCTTATAAATAAGCTCAAAGCAGATTTGACAGATGCTGAAAACCCACAGCCTCAATGATACATTGGGCATCTGAGACTATAAAAAGGCATACAACTGTGATCCCTTCTGATCATTCATATGAACAGGGGGGAAAGGTTCACTAGTACATTTTTGAAGCTCTTATTCACAATAGCTTGAGGCTACTATCACTCCTTTAAAAATGGGACACAGGGAAAATTAAGTGGCATTCTGCGATGGAAGCCTGGCAGACCCGTATTCACTAAAGAACTGAGATTTGGAAACCAGACAACTGGAGAAGCAGCATGTTTCAGAGGATTATTCCAAGCTCTGCTCGAGAAGCCACGCTGGGATGTGAACTCCAAAGGATCCATAGAGAATTCAAGATAACTCCTTGGTTTGACTTACTGCACATTCTATTGGGTTCAATTTAAAATATGCCTATATCTAGGCCATTAGCATTCTTCCAACTACTTTTAAAAATATTTTTTATTGATTTCAGAGAGAAAGGGAAAGGAAGAAAGAGATAGAAACATTGATGAGAGAGAATCATTGATCAACTGCCTCCTACATGCCTCCCACTGGGGATCGAAACTGAAACCGAGGCCTGTGCCCTGACCCAAGATCAAACTGTGACCTCTTGGTTCATAGGTTGATGCTCAACCACCAAGAAACACTGGCCAGGCTCTTACAACTTTATATTAGCCACCAGTTCAGGAAGAGTTCTTGGTACATATTTCTGCTAACTTAAATATGTAAAAGTACTTGACCTATAAAGATATAATCTAAGATTCTTTCCATTTTTATGGATAGTTGAAAAGCATAAAGTTAAAAAGTAAAGACAAATACATCTGCATTTTTGTTTGTGTGTACCGTGGCAACTAAAAAATGGTCATGATTCTTTGCCACTCCTCTCATCAAGACATGCAGAGCCTATCTTTCCATCCCTTGAATTATGTTGATCCTTGGTTTGTTTTGGCCAATGGAATGAGGTAGAAGTGAGGCTGTGTACGTTAACCTCGGCTCCAAGAGACTGCATTTATTCAGTCTCTTAAAACCCTGAGCCACCATGTAAACAAGACCAGATTAGCTTGCTGGATGATGAGAGATACATAGTCTGGGTGCTCTCATGCCCCCATAGCCAACAGCCAGAAATCCTAAGAAGCAGAGATGCTAAACAGACTGGCAGTTGGGTCTGCATTTCTTGGAGCTACCCTCTAGCACAGACATTAAAATGAACTCCTTCATAAGTAATTTAAAGTCTCCCTCTTGTGATCTCATTTTTGGTTTGAGGCACAAACCTCATCCAAATTCCTCCCCCAGACCTTCTTCTAATGTTGTGCTCACTCAGGGCACTACCTCTAAAGAACACTTCACTTACATTAGTTTTTTCTCAGTTGTAATGCCAGTATCATAAGATGGAACACTAGCTTCTCCATTCTTATGATAAAAAATAGTGTCAATCATTCTGTAGTTCTGTCTGTTTTCTTTCTACGTATTTCCACAAAGCCTTGTACAGTTCTTCCTGAATTTACCATACTCTGACTCTGATTCATTCTTGCTAACCTTGATGTTCATTCTCCTTTGGTAATACCAATCTGATCAATACTTCTCATAAAAGAAATGAGGAAAATTTGACATATACTTGCAAAACAACAACAAAAACTAGACCACCTCTTTACACCATATATAAGAATACACTCAAAATAAATTAAAGACTTAAATGTAAGACTCAAAACCATAAAAATCCTAAAAGGAAACATAGGTAGTAAAATATCTGACATTTCTCTTAGCAATTATTTTTTCTGATACATCTCCTTGGGCAAGAGAAACAAAAAGAAAATATAAACAAAAGGGACTACATCAAAATAAAAAAAAAAAAACACCCATAAAAATATTAAGAGACAACCTACTAAATGGGAGAACATATTCACCAATGATACATCTGATCAGGGCTTAGTAGCCAAAATTTATAAAGAACTCATACTACTCAAAACCAGGAAGACACACAACCAAATTAAAAACTGGGCAAAGGACCTAAATAGACACTTCTCCAAAGAGGACATACAGAACGCCAATATACAAGTTCATTGTTACTAATTGTCAGAGAAATGCAAATTAATGCCACAATGAGGTATCACCTCACACCTGTCAGAATGGCTATAATCAATAAATCTACAAATTGACAAGTGTTGGTGAGGATGTGGAGAAAAGGAAACCCTCAGGCACTGCTGGTGGGAATGCAGACTGATGCAGCCACTATGGAGAACAGTATGGAGTTTCCTCGGAAAATTAAAAATAGAACTGCTTGCTCTAGCTGGTTTGGCTCAGTGGATAGAGCGTCAGCTTGCAGACTGAAGGGTCCCAGGTTCAGTTCTGGCCAAGGGCACATGCCTGGGGTTGCGGGCTCAATCGCCAGTAGGGGGCGTGCAGGAGGCAGCAAATCAATGATTCTCTTTCATCATTGATGTTTCTCTCTCTCTCCTTCTCCCCTACTCTCTAAAATCAATAAAAATGTATTAAAAAATACAAATGCTTTATGACAATTACACTTCTGGGGGTTTATCAGAAGAAACCCAAAACACTAATTAAAAAAAAAATGCATCCCTCTGTTCATTTTAGTATTATTTGCAATAGCCAAACTATGGAAGCAATCCAAGTGCCCTTTCAATACTAGAAGATGACTAGATAAAAAATCGGTGGTACATGTAAACAGTTGAATATAACTCAGCTATAAAAAGAATGAAATCTTACCATTTGGACAGCATGGATGGGCCTAGAGAGTATTATGCTAAGTGAAACAGTCAGATAGAGAAATACACATACCGTATGATCTCACTTATATATGGAATCTAAAAAACAAAATACATGAACAAATAAAATTGAAACAGAGTCATAGACACAGAGAGAGAACTGGTGGTTGCCAGAGGGTGGGAGATTGGGGAGGGCTGGGTGAACAGGGTGAAGGAATTAAGAAGTACAAATTGGTAGTTACAGAATAGTTATGGGGATGTAAAGCACAGCATAGGGAATATAGTGAATAATATTGTAATAACTTTGTTTGGTGTCAGATGGATATTAGATTTATCGGGGTGATCACTTAGTAAGTTATATAATGTCCAGTCACTGGGTTATATGCTTGAAACTAATATGATATTGTATGTCAACTTTTAAATTCACTAAAAGAGCAAATTATAAACTAATCTCACAATTATGGATAAAAAATAAAATAAAGATCTAGCAAGTAAAAAATGAAAGAAATGTTGTTCTATTTTCACTCTTCATAATTAAAAGATAAAATATGGTAAAAATAAAATGTAGACCTCCCTGCCCCCAAAACAGAATATGCTAATAAAAGATTTTTACTGCTGGGCTCTCTATATAACTGCCGACATCTCTGCTTAGGCGTTGACCAACCTGCCATATGCATGTCCTCGGAAACATGAAGACAGAGTCACTCATTCCCACCTGAGTGCAGTTGGAGCTAGAAGGCAGATCGGCACACATTGTTCTCTGGATATGCAGTAATGTGTATCTCAAGAGAAGGTAAGACAGTGTATAAACAGCTAAAGACAAAAATATTATGTTTCTGTTTTCCTTGTTCTGAAACACCAGGGGTGGCTCTTTTTATGGGAGGGGGGGTTCTTCTTGTACTGGTGAAAAGTCACCTTAGTAGGAAGTGCTCAGAAAATGTGCTCTCCAGGGAAGCTTTCACAGAATAGGCCATCTTCCTTAGTCAGCAAATATTCCCTAGTGTCCTGTTTGTATCAGGCACTGCTCTGGGCTCTGAGAGTATCATTATGAATGAGAAAGATAGAGCTTCAGTGAGGCTTTAGATTCTAGTCTAGGGAGAGAAATATAATAGTGAAAACCAAAGAGACCAAAAAAAAAAAAAAAAAAAAAAGAAAGAAAGAAAGAAAAGAAAAAGACCAAGTAGTAGTAACTGCTACCTAGAGAAATAGGGTGATTAAATGCAAGAAGCATATAAGCAGGTGCTATGCCACACTGTCCTCTACTATATGTTCTCAAAGCACTGTGCATCTCTCACATGTAGCACGTGTCACAGCTGTGTCTTCACACTTACAAGTATGACTGTTTGGTCTCTTTCTCAATAGTCAGATCCCGGAAGCTAATCCCAGCATGTCATAAATGCAAGAGTTTCATCAAAAGGTTGATGGAACTTGGAAACTCAGCAAGGTCTGAATCACATATGTTATTGCCTGTTGGAAATGGCTGAGGGCATTTCCCCAAACCTGAAAAGAATGCATAAATGATTGCTTGCTGCCAGACACAGCTCAGGGCATTTCAATCTACATGTTCTTGCCTCCTCCTGGACAGCCATAGGCAGTTCCACCAATCTGACAATGGATTCTGTATACCAAACCTTACCCTTTGATATGTATATCTACCTTGCTTTAGGACAATTTGTGTTAATAAAAAGCAAGGGGTCCAGAGAGACGAGAGAACTCGTCTGGCCCCCTAAAATGCCTCCCAAAATTAGGTTTTGTCTCTGGACTCTTGATTAACTTACACACAGCACCTTCTCCAGATTCCTGAACCCCTTCTAGATGCTGGATAAAGACACCCAGCAGTCAGGCCTCTAGTAGGGCAGGAAATCAATTTACTTTGTTCAGTACTATATCCCTAGTACTCATCACAGGACTTAAGTGTATAAAGGGTATAAAATATTTTAATAATATTTAAAACCATTTAAATCATTTCTTAAGTATTCTAATTTAAACTTTCATATTTTATATCATGACTTTGGGGAAGTTACTTAAGTTTGTATCTCAATTTAAAAAACACACACACATCTGTAAATCATGGAGTGAGTTAGTGATTCTCTAAGGTCTCTTATACATTTACAAACCTAAAAGAAGGTGAAGAGATTAGCCATTGAACATATATGCATAGCCCATGGGCACAGCCAACAGTGTGGTGAAGGCCAAGGGATAGGGAGGCTGGGGCTGGGTAGAGATGGACAAAGGTGGCATAGAGGATGGGAGATACCTGTGATAGTGTCAACAATAAAAATTTTTAAAAAGATCTATGACTCTTCACTTTGCATATTTCTGAGCCATCCCACCTCTTCTATTAATTTCAACAATTCCTACTGCTTTACTTCCAGTCATTAGGCATTACTCATGATAGTTACAGGATAGAGTGTTTCTGAATATTAATTTGAAAGGCTTAGTGTTTTCCTAGCCACTGAGAGAACAGAGCTGGAAAGACCAGTGCTCATTCGCCAATACAATTTCAGGTGGAAACTTCATCTGATCTTATTTATGCTTCATTTCTAGGGGCAGTGTGTGCATTTTTAAAGATATCAAACATCTCCTATACTTGACCACTTCTGAAAACAGGGGAGGGATCAACACCTACAACTCAGAGCTACAGAAACCTCTCCAGGACTATCCCTCTAAGAAAAGGCAGTCATTGCAGGGGCCACTTCCCATTTTAGGACATAGAACTGAAGAGCCTGAGTGTGGTCTAGAAGAGCTGTTCTAAAAGGAACACAAATACAAGAATAACCGCCGTGCCAGCTCACGGATGCAGAGACACAAATACGAGCAAAGAGCCAGTGGCACTGCCAGGACCTTGTTCACATGGATGCACACAGGGGCCTTCGAGCGTCCCCAAACGAGCCTTCCCTGTGTGCTCAATGCTGAAAGCTCTCTCACAGCTACCAGACCAGGAACTCCATAGCAAATGCCATCTTTGAGAGGGAACACAGACCCCGAGGTCCCTTTAAAGTTGCAATTAGGATATTTTCCCTATGACAAGACTGGAGGAAGGGGAGTAAGCCAATGCTCTCTTCTTAGATAAAGTTTCCTTTGAAGATCGCAGGAAGCCAGGTGTGCAGAACTGTCAGACAGCATGCACACCTGAGGCAGTGATTTAATGCTCTGACACTTCCTGTGAAGCCAGTGCACTGGGAAATTCCTTTCTCCGTACACTGGCCATTGATCTCTCGTACACACTTTATGGCACCTTCCTCTCACTTGGGAAGGCCTGAGAGTAACATCAAACCTAGCAAGGATAGAGGGGAGAGAGAGAAGCATTAGACTCCCATTCAGGAGTGTAATTTTCCGAGCCAGCAGCCTCTCAGGGCTGTCCAGGTTATTTTTCCTGTTAGGTTTGCTAGGAATAAGAAAAAGCAATAAATAGTACAGAATCAACCTGGGCTTATTAGTTCCTGGCAACAAGGGTCTCAAAGGATGAAAACTAATAAGTAGTTCTTGAATACTTATTCAGTATCAAACACCATTCTGAGTGCTTTGTTGGATAGTCCCTATAAGATAAATATTTTACCCGTGTTTTGCAGATAAGGAAACTAGATAACAGAGTGCTGAGGTTCACAATGGGAATCAGTCTCAAAGCCATTTCAAGTCTGAGACTTAAGCCTGTGCTTTGTCTTCTACTCCATGCAATAAAAAGAAAGAAAGAAAGAAAGAAAGAAAGAAAGAAAGAAAGAAAGAAAGAAAGAAAGGAAGAAAGGAAGGAAGGAAGGAAGGAAGGAAGGAAAAAGAAGAAAGAAAGAAAGAAAGAAAGAAGAAAGAAAGAAAGAAAGAAAGAAAGAAAGAAAGAAAGAAAGGAAGGAAGGAAAAGAAAGAAAGAAAGAAAGAACAAACTTGATTTCTCCTGTGTGAACCTTACTGGAACTGCATGGCGGAAAATGGCTCCAGGGCACGTCAAACTCTGTCCAGATGTTTCATCCTATCTAATAAAGAGGGAATATGCTAATTGATCATCACTCTGTCACAAAGATGGCTGCACCCACAGCTGAGGCCAAGTTCCCATAAGGAGCCTTAACAAGCAATCAGCGGGGACCTGGGGCTATGCCCTCCTCTGCTCGAGGGGCTTGACAGAGGACCTCAGGCCGCACCCCCCAACCCAGCAGGGCTTGATAGGGGACTTGAGGCCGCACCCCCCACCCAGCAGGGCTTGAAGGGGGACCTCAAGGTGTGCTTCCCGTCCTGGTGCTGGGCTAGGGGACCTCAGGCTGCTCCCCTGGCCCCAGCACCAGGCCAGGGGACCTGAGGCTGCACCCCCATTCCTGGCGGGGCTTGACAGGGGACCTCAGGCCGTGCCCCCACCCAGTGGTGCTTGACGGGGGAACCACAAGGTGCACCCCCAGTGCTGGGTCAGGGGAACTCAGGTTGTGCCCCCGCCCAATGGGGCTTGATGGGGGAGCTGAGGCTACACCCCCCTCCTGGTGCTGGGTTGGGGGACCTGAGTCTGCGCCGCCCCCCACCTGGCGGGGCTTGACGGGGGACCTCAGGCCATGCCCCCCACCCAGCGGGGCTTGACAGGGGATCTCAGGTTGTGTCCCCCACCTGGCGGGGCTTGATGGAGAACCTCAAGGCATGCCCCCCCACCCCAGTCTGGGCTGGGGGACCTCAGGCCACACCCCCCTCCCCGTCCTGGCGCCAGACCAGGGGACCTGAGGCTATGTCCCCTGCCCAGCAGGGCTTGACAAGGGTGGGACTGGCCGGGTCTGGATCTAGCCCAATGGGGGGAGGCGGCTGGGTCTGGGTCTCACATGATTTTGAGGTGCATGTGGGTGGGTGGGGATTTGACTCTGGGTCCCGTGGTGTGCCCCAGACTCTGGCAGGAAGAAGGTTTTCATATACATTTTACTAATTTTCTTTCATCTCTGACACTTCTATTATAGAGAAAGGGCAAGTAGCAATATTAAAATATTTCCTCTAATTAATCCCCTTTTAATGTGCACAAATTTCGTGCACTGGGTCACTAGTTACCTTATAATTATGCTTTAGAAAGGTAATAATCAGAGTGAATGTGGTCAGTTCACAGTAATTGCTCTTCTAATTATTCATTTATTTATTTATTCAACAAATATTTTCTATCCCTTTTCCCAAGGAGCTTGAGAGCTACTAGAAATGAGGGAGATTGATGATTGTAGTGCAACCAACGTCATTTAACAAGATAACATGTAAAGGACTTCCACATTAATTGCCCAATGAAGTGAAGTTACCCTCCCTTATTAAACATTGGAAAGAATGATGCCATAGATATAAACAGGGATTTTGAGGGATGCATAGGGGATAAAGACATATAATTTCTGAAGAAGTAATGTTATATAAAGGTGGCATTTGAGTCACATCTTCCAGAATAATTATTTATTAGTAAGACCAGGCTGAAGAGTGCAATAATAACAAAAGTGGGAATTGAAGAAATAGAGGCATGAAGCATGAAAGAGTCAGTGTGCAGGAGTGTGGATTGAGTGTGGGGGACTGACAGAAAACTATTGCACATCTTATTTCTCAAAGTGGATAGATTTTATTTACATTGACACTCTTGGGTTATATAAAATATATAAAACAAAATATCAAGTTGTCTCTAGATTTTTGGAACCTAAATTATTGTTTTAATCAAAATTAAATTATAAGAATAATGTTAGTTTAATAAAGATAGGGCAGTGCTTTTAACAGTGCAATAACATATTCAATATGTTATCCACTTTAGGGGTATCAAGCAGAAGGATGGTGGAAGTAAGGAGCCAAAGAGCTTGACAATGGGTATGATGAGAAGAAGATGGGTCATTGTAAATGTTTGAAGGCTTAGTAACCAGTATGTAATCTTCACAGAAGAACATGGGGTAAGTTCCAACTGCAGTATACACATGCAGGTGTATATACATTCAATATTACTATACAACTTAACTGAATGCTTACTATTTTGTATTAATTTTTTAGAAGATTTACTAAAATATATCATGCAAGGTTTTTATCTAGTACTAAAGTTCCAGTTCACAAAATTTATGCACTCGGGGGGAGGGGGTCCCTCAGTCCAGCCTGTACCCTCTCACAGTCCGGGAGCCCTTGGGGGACATCCTTAGCGCTGCCGCGGAGGCAGGAGAGGATCCCGCCACCGCCGCTGTGCTCACCAGCTGTGAGCCCGGCTTCTGGCTGAGTGGCACTACCCCTGTGGGAGCACACTGACCACCAGGGGGCTGCTCCTGTATTGAACGTCTGCCCCTTGGTGGTCAGTGTGCATAACAGCAACCTGTCGTTCCACCTTCGTGCTGAAACCGGCTCTCTGACATCCCCCATGGGGTCCCAGGTTGCAAGAGGGTGCAGGCCAGGCTGAGGGGCCCCACTGGTGCATGATCAGGGCTGGGGAGGGACATGGGAGGTTGGCCAGAGGGGGAGGGACCACGGGAGGGCTCCAGGGTATGTCCGGCCCATCTCACTCAATCCCAATTGGTTGGACCGCAGCAGCAAGCTAACCTACCAGTCAGATCGTCTGCCCCCTAGTGGTCAGTGCATGTCATAGCAAGCAGTTGAATGGCCTTAGCCAGTGATGGGCAACCTTTTGAGCTTGGTGCGTCAAACTTCGCCAAAAAACTGAGCATAACTCAGGTAGTGTGTCACTTTGAGGAAAAAACTAACTCCAAGACTAGTCGCAAATGTTTCATCCTCAGGAGCAGCAAATGTTTCATCCTCAGCATGCGGCCGCATGTCATCAGAAATGGCTACGCATGTCAGTGCTGACATGCGTGTCATAGGTTCGCCATCTGGCCTTAGCATATCATTAGCATATTACTCTTTGATTGGTTGAACAGCCAACTGGATGACTGTACACTTAGCATATTAGGCTTTTATTATATAGGATATGGAGTATATATCTTGTAGAGGATAAAATACATATGTGTAATAAATACATTGCAAGATATAAATGATCCTTGCCAGGAATCTGGTATATAAATGGGAAAATAACCCTCTCCTACTTAGTGATAGAAGGAAAAAAAAACCACAACCTCTTAAATACATAATATTTTATTTTATATAGAACCAGATGTTACATATTTATAGTGAGGGCTTTGAAATTAATTTGAAAACAATTTGTCCTTAGTCCTTGAGTTTTTAACAGTCTGACTTCAAGAAAATCTTGGTTATAAAATTTTACCATTAGCAATACATTTTAAAATAGGGCTTCTTTAAAAATAGGCTTGTTTCTTCTCTAAGTTTATGATAATAGAAGAATATACTTTAAATAAATTATGGCAAAATATAAGTCCTGAAAAGTAACCACAGTTAGGGTGAACAATTTCAGCACCTAGGATAGCAATCTCCCTTTGAAAGGCAGAACTGTATTTGGGCGATTTGCTCAGAGCCTAAACTTTGTACATATCAAGAACTTAGAAATACATTTATCAGCTGAACAAATATGAATTCCTAGGACTGAATGAGTTGAATTCCTAGGGGGTTAATGTAAAGCATTAATTAAAAAATCCTACAGAATAAAGTTACAGTTCCTAGTTCATTATCAGTGAATCCATCTGAACCTGTTTTGGAATGCCAGCATTCATGCATTAGAAATTGTCTGTATAAAATGCAGCCCTGTGTTGGCTGAGGGAATTAGAGACCCACTGTTGAAAAGGCTGAGGTTATGGGTTCAAACTATATGCAAATTGGTTCATATTAGATTCTTTACAAACTATAGTCACTAGCTGATCTCATTTTCAAAAGGGGAAACTAGAAAGAATTTGGATAACTTTACTTAAAAAGATCGAATTCTTTACTGAAAAAAATATAGTTAAAACCATAGAGTCTAAACCTTGACTGCCTAGAATTGAATCATAACTTTACTAATTAATGCATTTGTTACCTTTGGCAGGTTTGTAAATTATAATTCTCTATTTCTTCATTTTAAAAATGAGCTTAGTAGTAATATTAATGATAAAAATAATAATGATTTATAAGGGTGTAGTGATGATTAAATAAAGTATCTGAGTAAAGCACTTGGCACTGTGGGTGCCATAGCATAAACATTATATAGGACTTGATTAATTAAAGGTCTAAAATATATTTACCAATCTGCATTTAGTAAAATCTAAAATCAATCACCTCTATTACTTTTACCCTTAGAAATATGGATAAATTACCTGTGGAAAACAAACAAAATACCTTCCAGGTTTCTAGTCCAATATGAAACAATCCAACTTCCATTTATTTTACAGGTCAGACAACAGGTTAAAATACTTTTTCCTTTCTTCTCATATATATATTATGGAGATGATGGCGTCACAGTGGAAAAAAAATGCAGCTTAATTTTGAAAGCTTTGAACCATACTTAAATTTCACTTGGGAGTGGTCCTTAAAAGATAATATAGCAAGTTAAATAAATTTCCCCTAAAACAAACTGCTAAGAAGGAGGATTGATGGTAATGGAACTGAGGATGGAACCAAATAGACTATAAAATCCTAGATTACTATCTCAAGCACAAAAAAAGATGTGGAAAACCAATCTAAGGTAATTCAGTTTATCACAAGAACACTGTGTCCAATTGGAAGTACGGTGAATAATACCTTAAAGCCTGTCACAATAGATGAGGATGGTCTTTCTTTTATTCTTTTATTCTGAGGCAAGTTCTTTGTGGAACTTTATTTGCATAACTAACAATCTGGATGAGGGAGCTCTTGTGCAGACGTTTGCAATATTATTGTTGCCAGGGAAACTGGGTCTTCGTTTCTAGTGGCTGAATGACAATGAATACAGGCCACCGAGAAGGAAAAAACTTGGAAACACTGACTTTGTTGGAGATTTTCATTGTTAAAGGGTCCTTTTAGGGGTCCATTATTAAAAGCAGAACTATAAATCCCCTCCCTGTCTTCACCCCATTGGATTCAAATGCCTATGCAAATAGCAGTTTGATTTTCAGGTGTTGCAGCAATATAGTGATTATAATTCACAACAACTTTAGTTTCAAAATGAAAAAACAAACAAACAAAAAACAACAACACAAAACAACCTAATAATGAGATTATAGATCTTTGTTCAATTCCAATGGAAACAACATATCATTATCCTTCTGACAGCTCAAACCAACTTATGGGGAAAATCCTACTGTTTCAATTTACAGGGTTCTTCTTGCCCAGACCAGAGAGCTTTATGTTTGTACTTTTGTGAGGCACTGTTTAATGGCTCACAATGATAGTATTTTATGTGAAACAGAAGAAAAAGTAAAAAGCAAACCTGCCTGGATTAAAAACAACAACGCACACACACCTTCATATCATCATACCAAAAAAAAAAAAAAAAATAGGTTCTAAATAAATTGCTAAAGAACCATCATTTTCAGCCTCATTTTTTTTTTGTGTGTTAGTTTTCTCAGACTTATATTTTAGATACAATAATAGATGCTTTTTGGGTCCACTTGCTAAAATAAAATATAGACTGTAAAGTCATGGGGAAACTTTCTATAAAATAAACTAGAAAGAAATAAGAATAAAGGGAAAGAAAAATGGAGAAAAATGCTAGGAAGAAAGTGCGTATATTCTACCTCTCAGGAGGAAGGCTAGCAGCATATAGACTCTTGACAAATTGACTTAGTTGTAACTAAACTGAAAGTAACTTTTAAAGATTGGTGTGTCATTTGTTTTATTTCACCCACATAATGGAGGCAAAACCCAAACATGCTCTTTTAGGACTTTTGTTCTTTCCCTGCTCTTACAAAAGAATTTAACCTACCCAAAGGTCAAATTCTTTATCTTTGATTATCCTTAATTCTTTCTGCATTTTTTTCTTGGGCTTGGTAGTACTCCCATGGAACCTTCTGGAAAACAAAAGGACCTAGTTCTTTTTGTGCTTGGAGCTACTATAGCAAGTAGATAGGAAATCTAAATTAAATCAGCTGGGCTTTTTGGCAGAGTCACAAAAGACAATAACACAATAGAGTCTAAAACATATCCCTTATAAGAATGTTCCTCAGAGACATACACAAAGATTTATAAAATATATCTTTGAGAAAACTGTATTACTTAAGGGGAATAAAAAAAAAACTCTTCTAAGTCCAGTGAATAAAGAAAAACTGGGTACTTAAGCATAGAATATGAATCAATGAAAATAAGCATGAAGAATTCAGAACCGCTGAATTATAAATACAGGCTTTGTGCTATTAAAATAAATATTTTGAAAATATGCAATATTTAATGCTCTTTCAAATTCCTAGGAATTGAAAAATTCACAACATGGCCAAAAACAAATGCCATCATCTTCATTTTATAGATGGGAGAGGATAAGCTCACAAATGAACTTACTTACCTGGAAAAATCAGAGCTTGGAGCAGACAGATTTCCTGGCTTTTATAAAACTAGGAAAAGATACTTCTCTTTACTCAATTTTATAATTGCAATATTGTCAGGTGTCTTGAGGTAACATACAAATAATCTTAACACAAAATACTCAGTAGCATGTTTTCTTCAGCTATAGGGATAGATAATTAGTTTGTAAATCTATTTAAGATTAATTTTTAGGAAAAATAAACATACACTAGACTATATTATTAGTAATACAACCTTTTTTTTAGTATTCCTGAAATGTGTTAAGAATTCATAGTGAGACCAAACTCTATATACAAACACAAGAATTAGGAGAAGGAAAAATAGAGTTGTGTCTACCATGTGCCAGATAAATACCAAATCACAAAAATTCACATATCATAGAGTTGATTTCAGCACTGTCATTTTGTAGATGAGAAAACACCGAATCAGAAAACTTTTCCAACCTGTCCAGGATCACACAGGTCCAGGCGGAATGAGAACCAGATATGCTTGGCTCCTAATCCCCAAACCACACCACAGAAGAGAGACTGGTTTCAATGTGAATCATGCTGTGCAATCATCCCTCCTGGACTTCTTCTGGAGTAAAAACCAAGCCATCCCAAAACGATGCTGACTTAGCCTTTTCTTTGACTTTGACTTCCACTTCCACACTACCATCACAGTATTAAGAAAACCACAGTTAGGTTTTGTAATTTATGTAGTCTATTTCATGTACTTTTGAGAGTTCTATTACATTTCTAACTATTGTAACTCTTTACTTCTATGTAATTTGTTGGTAAGGGGGTGTATAGAATACATTCTACTTACTGATGCCTGTTGTTTTGATGCCTGTACCCTCTCCAATCTGGGACCCCTCGAGGGATGTCCAACTGCCCACTGGGATCGGGCCTAAATGGGCAGATGGTTATCCCTCTCACAATCCAGGACTGCTGTCTCCCAACTGCTTGCCTGCCTGCCTTCCTGATTGCCCCTAACCGCTTCTGCCTGCCAGCCTGATCACCCCCTAACCACTCCGCTGCCAGCCTGATTGATGCCTAATTGCTCCTCTGCCAGCCTGTTTGCCCCCAACTTCCCTCCTCTGCCTGCCCAGTCACCCCTAACTGCCCTCCCCTGCAGGGTTGATCGCCTCTAACTTCCCTCCCTTGCAGGCCGGGTGCCTCCCAACTGCCCTCCCCTGCTGGCCATCTTATGGTGGCCATCTTGTGTCCACATGGGGGCAGGATCTTTGACCACATGGGGGCAGACATATTGTGTGTTGGAGTGGTGGTCAATCTGCATATTACTCTTTTATTAGATAGGATAGAGGCCTGGTGCAGGAGTGGGAGCCAGCTGGTTTGCCCTGAAGGGTGTCCCAGATAAGGGTGGGGGTTCCCTTGGGACATTGGGCAGCCTGAGCAAGGGGCCTGTGGTGGTTTGCAGGCCAGCCACACCCCCTGGCGACCCAAGCAGAGGCTACGTATCTGGAATTTATTTACTTTCTACAATTGAAACTTTGTAGCATGGAGCAGAGCCAAGCCTCCTGCATGCTCCACCGGCAGCCATTTCTGTTTGAGTTAATTCACCTTCTATAATTGAAACTTTGTAGCCTTAAGCAGAGGCCTGAGCCCGGCCAGGGTGTGCAGAAAGCTTTGCTTTCTCCATTACTGTGGGCAACCCTGGCCTGGTCTCTCCAGCTCCATGGCTGGAACCATTCTGTTTGAATTTGTTTACCTTCTATAATTGAAACTTTGTAGCTTGAGTAGAGGCTTAGGCCTGTCAAGGGCAGGTGGAAAGCTTGTTTCCCTCTGTTGCCTGGGAAACCTTGCTCTCGGTGGCTGTAGCCATCTTGGTTCAGTTTATTTGCATACTCGCCCTGATTGGCTGGTGGGCGTGGCTTGGGCTGGTGGGCGTGGTTTGGGTGTAGCGGAGGTATGGTCAATTTGCATATTTGTCTATTATTAGGTAGGATACACACACACACACACACACACACACACACACACATACACAGAGGCATATAAATAATGTCTTTTCTATTCTTTAAGTGTTTAAGTGTTTTTCTTTTAAATCTTTGGGCTAAATTCTCAACATTTGGAAATACTGTATGACTTGGCAGTATTCTTGTTCTTGTGCTCATCTACTTCTTTTTGGGACCAAGTTTGAACTAAATAGTTGAAGAGGCTTGAATAATGCTGAATAGAGGAAATGGACCACTTCAGAGGCCCCAGGTTTTTTATTAATTTTTAAAATTTTATTAATGATAATTTACATTAAATATTATTTTGTATTAGTTTCAGGAGTACAGCATAGTGGTTAGACAATCATAAACATTACAAAGTGCTCCCCCAATGTTTCCAGTATCCACCTGGCACCACATATAGTTATTACAATACTACTGACTATATTCCCTATGCTGTACTTTACATCCCAGGACTATTTATAACTACCAATCTGTACTTCTCAATCCCTTTAATCTTTTTCACCCATTTCCCCAAACCCTCTCCCATCTGGCGATCATCAGTCTGTTCTCTGAGTCTGTTTCAATTTTCTTTGTTCATTTATTTTGTTCTTTAGATTCCACATATAAGTGAAATCATATGGCATTTGTCTTCCTTTGACTTATTTCACTTAGCAAAATACCCTCCAGGTTCATCCATGCTGCTGCAAATGGTAAGATTTCATTATTTTTATGGCCAAATAATATTCTGCTGTATATATGTACCATGACTTTTTAATCAACTTGACTATTGGTGGGCACTTGGTTTGCTTCCATATCTTAGCTATCCTACCTAATAAAATAGTAATATGCAAATTGACCGCACCTTTGCTATGCCCAAGCCACGCCCACCAGTCCAAGCCACACCCACCAGCCAATCAGGGCGAGTATGCAAATTACCCAACAAAGATGGAGGCTAATTTGCATACACTGAGAGAGGGAGTAGTGAAGACTGAAGACAACTTAGAAGGAAGAGGGAGGTAAAGCAGAAAGCAAGGTGGCTGCCAGAGGGAAAGCCTGGGCGGGGCGGAGCAGGGTGGAACAGGGCGGAGCAGGGCGGGCGGCAGTGGCGAGCTGGTGCAGGCGTAGTGGCCGCAAAGGCGGCGGCAGTGGATTTTCCTGCAAATGGGCTACTAGTTGTAAATAATGAAATGCCAATGGTTAAAGAGAGAATCAGAAAAGCAGTTAATTACCTACAAGGGAGGGCCCATATGACTATCAGCTGATTTCTCAACAGAAACTTTGCAGGCCAGAAGGAAGTGGCAAAAAATATTCAAAGTGATGAATAGTAAGGACCTACAACCAAAATTACTCTACCCAGCAAAGCTATCATTTAGAATTGAGGGTCAGATAAAGAACTTCACAAACAAGAAAAAGCTAAAGGAGTTAATAAAACCAGTATTATATGAAATGTTAAAGGGTATTAGTGAAGAAGGAGGAGGAGGAAGAAGAAGGAGGAGGAGGAGGAGGAGGAGGAGAGAAAAATAAAATGGCAACAAATACATATTTATCAATAATTGAATCTAAAAATCAAAATAAACAAAAATGAAATCTAATGAACAACATAAAATGTTGAATAAAAACAAAATTAGAGGCATGGAAGCATGGAACAGTCTGAGGAACGTCAGAGGAAAGAAGGGAGGTGGCGGGAAGGGATTAACCAAAGGTCTTACCTATGGACATAGACAGTCGGGTGGTGGAGGCATGGGGTGGGAAATGGGTGGAAGAGAGCAATGGGTGGGGGGGGGGGGAGACATCTGTAATACTCTCAACAGTAAAAAATAAATAAATAAATAAATAAATAAATAAAGCTACAATAAACATAGGGGTTCATATTTCCTTTAAATTAGTGTTTTAGGTTTCTTTAGATATATACCCTGAAGTGGAATCAATGAGTCATAAGGCAGTTCCTGTTTTAATTTTTGGAGGAACCTTCATACTCTTCTTCATAGTGGCTGCTCCAACCTGCATTCCCACTAATAGTGCATGAGGATTCAATTTTCTCTATATCCTTGCCAATACTAGGGGTTAATAATAAAAGTTTATAAAGAACCCATATAACACAACAAAATAAAATAAAAACAAAACCCACAGTACTAAACAATACAATTAGAAAATGGCAAGAGGACCCAGGCTTTTTAAAACTAAAACTAAGAACAGTAATATTTATTCTAGCTTCAATGAGGTGATCTCCTAGAATCATATTCAGATTTCAAAAAGAAAATTAATTTAATTTAAAAAATATGGAGAACGTAACACCTATAGACTTAGATTTATATTGCAGCATTATTCTCAATAGTCAAGATATGGAAACAACCTAAGTGTCATCAATAGATAGATGCATAAAGAAGATGTGGAACAGAATGGAATAGTATTCACAATGGAATATTATTTAGTTATGAGAAAAGAGGAAATATTGCACTTTTATGTACAATCTAAAAAAAAATCAAACTCATAGAAACAGAGTAGCAAAGTCCTTAACTGTAAGATGAATAAGGTTTGAGGATCTAATGTAAAATATGGTGACTATAGTTGACACCATTGTATTGTATAATTGAAATTTGTTAAGAGATTGCAATGTAAATGTTCTCACCAAAAGCAGAAAAAGGTGAATATGTGAAGTGATGAATGTGTTAACTAAAGGAAGGGGATCCTTTCACAATGTACAGGTATACCAAATCAGCACACCGTACATTTTAAGTATCTTAAAGTTTTACTCGTCAATTATAACTCAATAATGTTGGGGGGAGGGGGAAACCCACTTTGATTTCCTTGACTATTTGAAATGAGCAGGCAATCTGGATTTAATTCCAGGATTGATTCCACTAATCCACCTCATCTGCAATGTCTTCTTCCTCTCTCTCTCCCTTTCCTCAGCTGCAGCTACATCCTTCCCAGAGCTGCATTCTCAGGAATGAAGGATAACTTTTCCAAATAGTGGCACAGAGTATGATGCCCATCATATATCTGGCACTCAACATGCTTTTGTACTTGGTCTTCTGATTAAATGTGAGCCCTTTAATAAAAGGACACTAACATTTGCTTCTCAAAATGAAATTTTAAAAAGTTTTTCAATTCTTGGAATGGAAAAATCACAATAATGTTATGGGATATCTCATGGGAGAGTTCCTGTCTGACTCCGTTTTGGGGAATAGATATACAATCGCCACTATGATGGAGATGGCATTCATAGTTGGCTTAAGACATGGACTTAAGGACAAGTAGCATTATTCCTTGAAGAATTTGCTTGGTAACAGTTTTAAGAATCCCATAAGACTTGGCAGTCATTACCTTGGTCACAATAGACAGTTCTAACCCCATCTGGATTCTAGAAATCTAATTCCACCTTTTCACTCTATGAATTATGTTTGAAGTTAATCTCTTAAAATTATGCACTTGAGTTTAGAAATACTAAGACAGACTCTGGGAAAACTAGTTTACTCCTTTTCATAGGAGCAGAAGATGCACTTCCATTGTTTACCATCACTGACAATAAAAAAAAATCAAACAGGTGCAAAGAAAGAAAGCTTTTCTTGAGCACAGACATATTACATTTATAATGGTGCATATCATACCATCTGCACTCTCCTATTAAAAGACAAGAAGAAAGGACGCCAGGGACAAACTATATTTATCTTGTTCTTTCTTTCTTTCCTTTTTTTTTTTTGGATAATTTTACACACATGGTCCAGATATCATTTTTTATTTACCTCTGACTAAACAGCTCAAACTTCTTTCCTCTAGTGAGTTAAAATGCTGGACTCATTGGTAATACCCCATTGGCTATCTGAGAAATGGGATCACTAAGGAGACAGCTGCTAACACTCTTAGCAATGTGCTGGGACACAGGCCAGCTGTTAGGAGGTGGAGCAAATGCAGGGGAATAAAAAACAGGAACAAAAGAAAGCTCACGCATTTCTTCTATGGAACTTTTCATTCAATTCCAACAATCTGTAGTGAATAAATATAAGTAATTCCAGCAATACTATAAAGATGGTGATGTGCTGTGTCATAAAACAGAGGACTGTGTATTATTCACACTAAATCTATAGGATGAGATCAATGCCCAATAAAAAGTAGGTCGGCCGAATGCCATTTCGAATCTCTTAGTGTCAGAGGGAATTGTGCTTCTGGAAGAGCATCCAGAATTTGGAGCCAGGAAACACAGTCAAGCCCATATCTATAATAATCTATAATAATAAAAGCCTAAGCAACCATCACAACTGAACGGACTCCTGAACAGGCTGCATGGAGTGACTAGGCTGTCAGGTGGGTTAGTGAGAGGCAACCAGGCTACTGGTGTTGGGGGGGGAAGTTGGGGGCGACCAGGCTAGCAGGGGGGGCAGTAAGGGGTGATCAGGCTGTCAGGGAGGGTTGTAAGGGGCAACCAGGCTGGTGGGGGGGGAGGCAGTTAGGGGCAATCAGGCAGGCAGGCAGGTGAGCAGTTAGAAACCAGTGTTACCAGATTGTGAGAGGGATGTCCCGGGTTGGAGAGGGTGCAGGCTGGGCTGAGGGGACCCCCACCCCTGTGCATGAATTTTGTGCACCAGGCCTCTAGTACTAGTATATTCTTCAACAAAAACACTGGTGGGAGTAAAAAGTGTGTGCGCACATGGGCTATTTAGGCTTCTAGATACCAGAGGGAAGCTGGGGCAATACATTTCTTACACCTTTCAAAAGCCCAAGAAGCATGACAGTCCCTTGGCTAAAAGGGAATTAAGGGGCATGCAGATTCTTCCACGATTAGAGATTAACTGTTGATCTCAAATATCTATTTATTTGTGTCAGCAGTATATATTTGTTTCCGAGAGTACGCCACACAGAACACAGAAATGTAACATACATGAAAACTTCCGTTCGCACATTTACTCATTGAATAGTTTAGTGGCACTCTGGATGTAGAGTGTGGTAGAAATGTCTGCCCTGATGCTGAACCTGGGTTATTATGGTTCCCCTAGTATTTTTCTGCAGCCAAATTAGAGCCAACCTTATAAAAATATGCTGGTGATCGCAGGGCTTTCTCAGAGTCTCATCCTTGGGATAGAAGAGGTTTTAGTTCCAGATCATTAAGGTGCACTTAGATTTCCAAGCCCAGAACTCAGGGGAAATAAGAAAAGAAAGATGAGGGAAGAAATGGAGTGACCTTACTATTATTATTATTTTTTAGAAACAAAGAGTATGGGCCAAACCTATGAAACTAAATGGCAAAATTAATGAAAGACTATAATACTGCCCAAGGCTGATCAATCACGGAGAACAGAGCAGTTACTTCCAAATCTGATTGCAAAGGTTCAGTTTTATATTCCCCCAAATGTCTCTAATTGCCAGCCTACTTATTCCATCATTTGTGATAAACACTCTAGTGAAAAGTAAGTACCCACCAAATTGCACCTATACTCCATACTGACAGGATCTCAAATTCAAATTATTCTAATTCATCTTAGCCTGCCTGACTTAAATGAAGAGTCTTAAATATTAAGCAGCTATATAATGTCAGAAAGAAAAATTCTGATAAAAGGCCGGAAAATCTCTCTCCTCGGAAACAGGCTGTGAAGTTAATTTCTCCGTGTTGTTTTTGTAGCCAACGTGTGTGATATTTTCATAGTTAGTTCTATAGTTTAGCAAAGTGAGTTACAATAAACATTTATTTCCTCAGATTTAAAAATCCTGGGCTACCATAAAAATATGGGCTGGGCTACCATAAAAATATGGAACCTACAATAACTACTGACTAATCCCATTTGTTAGGATATTTGGAGGAGGTCTGATCAGAAGGATATAGACAAAAATGATGGTTATAACGGGGACAACAAGGCATCTGGCTGATCACGAGCCTGAGACAATGCCGTGAGTGTTGCTCATGGGCTCTGCCATCTTGTAGTGAATTTCTCTGACTGCAGTGACGTTTCTGTCCCTTTATTACCACATCCGTGTGAAAATGCTGCATGATATTCCCCACTATGAATTATATGTTTGAGATGGTTTGACAAATGACAGGCTAGGAAGCAGAGATCACGTTCACTTTGGGTTACCCTGGGGGTGCCTCAAAGAAATAGACAGTCACACCATTAGAGGCTTCAATTGGCAGGAACTTGCCATGCACTAACAAGGTAGAGCTAGAGCAAACAAACATCAACTTTAAATGTAAGTGACAAACCAAAATTGTGGTAGTGGCACTCCTTGTTTTAAGGTGTTAAAATTGTCCAGATGGTTAATATGTTTTCCTCTGGAGAAGCTCAGCAGTAAGATTATTACTCTCTTTATAGAAGGCATACTCTACACTTTGATTTGTCCTTCGGGAAGGTATTGAAAGAAAAAATAAGTATGTGCTTAGCATTTTCTATTAATGAAGAACGGCGTTAGACACTTCGCATGCATCATTTATATTAATCTTCACAATCTTAAAATGAGCTATTTTGAAGATGAGGAAATTGAGAGTCACAGCAGTTCCTTAAGTATCAGGCGGACAAAATTAAAAAGAAGCTCAGGAAGTTCCAATTGCTACTACAAAGATGGCCACTAGCGATTCCTTCCTTCACTGTATATACGTGCCACTGCTCCCATCTAGAAGTGGAAACTAATGTCCCTTCTCTTGAATCCCAGGTAGCTTTGTGACAGCTTTGGCCAATAGAATATAGGATAAGTAATGTTCTGAGACTTTGAAGCCCAGGCCTTACGAAGCCTGACAACGTTTGCTTTCACTCTTGTAAGACAGTGACTATGTGAAGTAAGATTATACCATTGAAGAGAGAGCCCATGGAGAATGGGAGTTAGCACCAGACCCATTCAACCTGCCATAGCCAACACTGCATGAAGCATATATGAGCCATTCCCATTAAGCCCTGCCCAAATTGCCAATCATGGGCAAAAAAGAAGAAACAGAAAAAGACATTTTTGTTCTAAACTACTAAGTTTGAATGAGTCTTGTTATACAACCATAGATAACTGAAAAAGATTACAGAACTCTGGCTATTTCTATTGCATGGCATTGGTATCCCTGGCTACCCATACTTCCTTAACTATTAAGTTGGTAAGGGAATATTTGGCTGATTCAGCATGTGTCAGTGGAAAAGAATAGTTGGAAGGGTTCTTGTTATTTTAATCAAAAGTGCCTTGAGCAACTATTTACATAGTGCCCGGCACTGTTTTAAGGCATGTATCCTCACAACAACCCAGTGAAGTAGGTATTATGTTTAATCTCTACTTTACAGGTCATGAAAGGGCGGCACCGAGATGATGAGCACTTGGCTGCTAGACAGTTGTAGTTCCAGGATCAAAACTGGGCAGTCAGATTCCAGAGCCTCACCTTCAATTCCTGAGCTATGTTGCCTGGACTTTCTTGTCACTCATATTTGAATCCATCCAACTCAAACAGGTCACTGTGACAAGAGTTGTACTTCTGTACCTGAAAGAAGAGCTTTCCTTGGAGAGCAGATGTAGACAGTTCACAAAAGGGTAATTTCTGTTGAAATGCCACATATATGGAGTTTGGAGACAGAAGATTCTTCAGGTAGGACCAGACAATGCATCTAAGAATAGGGGATGCCAAGCCAGGCAGGCAGAGTCCTCTCTAGGCTTTTCCTATGTTCCTTTCCATTTCCAACAGCAATTCCCTGGCATGGCAATAAAACTGGAATCTGAAAACTTGATGAGTCAGGGAACTTGATCCTGGTATCTGTTCTGTCACTCACAAGCTGGGTCTTTTGTATAAATCACTTTCGCTATGATTTTTTTCTTATTGAGCACAGAGTTTGGTGTCAAAAAGACCTGGTTTGCAGTAGTGGCTTGCCACTTGCTAACTCTGTGACCTTAGAAAGTTTCTTTACTTTTCTGACTTATATAGACAAAATGGGGACAATGATGTCTAATCCATGGAGTTCTTGTGAAGATTAAATGAGAGTATATGAGTGTATGTTCATGTACATGTGTGTTACTATTTTTATTATGTACTAGAGGCCCAGTGCACAACATTTGTGCACTGGGGGTGGGGGGTGGGGGTCTCTCACTCCAGCCCCTGCCCTCTCGCAGTCTGGGACCCCTTGGGGGATGTCCAACTGCCGGCGGGGAGTGGGCCTAAGATGGCAGTCGGACATCCCCCGAGGGGTCCCTAGCATTGCCACAGCAGTGGGAGAGGCTCCCACCACTGCCGCTGCACTTGCCAGCCATGAGCCCGGCTTCTGGCTGAGTGGTGCTCCCCCTGTGGGAGCACACTGACCATCAGGAGGCAGCTCATGCATTGAATGTCTGCCCCCTGGTGGTCAGTGCGCATCACAGCAACCAGTAGTTCCACCATTTTGTCGATTTGCATATTAGCCTTTTATTATATAGGATTGCTCATGCTCATTCTGCTATGAATCAAAATTAGAAGTGATAAATGAGGAGGCTAAAACAAAGAATGCTAAACTGGAAGAATGCTGGATCAAACAAAAAGGTGTACAGAAATGAAAAAAGTATGATTCTTAAAAGCTGAGAGAGAAAATTTGGTCATATAACCTTTTCATTAAAGATCTCCATTTTAAAAATATAATAAGATTTATATTGGCCAAAACCTCCACATATAGAATGGGCATTGCATTAGAAAATGTCTGCAAAGCTCTGATCAGATTTCAGGGTTGCTTAACAGAGTCATTGGATTATAGATGAAAAAAAATCCATAAAAATAATCTACCTTAACCCTTTTATTTCACAGATGAAGGCCCAGAGAGAGAAAGTGATTTATACAAAAGACCCAGCTTGTGAGTGACAGAACAGATACCAGGATCAAGTTCCCCGACTCCTCATTAAGGATTCTTTCTATCAAAAACTAAAGCTTCTCTTGGATGAAGAAAATATAACTTGAAATAGCACAAGCTAGCATTGGTGATGACTGTGCCTAAATCAAATTTAGTCATAAAACACAAAACAGGTATAAATAAATCAAACTTTTTAGTATCTCTTTTATATGTATAGGATATAAATATCAGCCTCATCTAATTTCTTGCCTGTTTTTCTTAGCTCCCTACTTACTATAGTATAGAGCTCTAAAATGAGACCTGATTTAAGACGAACATATTTATGAAGTCTCAGCCAAAGCTGGGCAAGATCTTTTTGATAGGAATTCATTCTTCCCAGAATGCACTGCTCCAAGCTGACTTCTGGTCCCTTGGACTTGACCTCTCCACTCTAATGACCTGGGCTGGACCAGTGCTGACAATGGACTCGGGGTAGGTATAGGTCTCAGCATCCATAAGAACAACTATGAGAGTTCCCTTTGTTTCTCATGTTTGGTTATTATTTCATTATTTAACCGAGTAACCCCATAGCTTCCCAAAAGCTTGGGGCCCTGCCTCAACCCTCCCAGTTTCCTAACTTTGGGCATGGTGCCTGGACACATCACCTAATGAGAGGTTCCCAAGAGTAGACTCTTTATCAGCCTACATGCCTCATCACTGGAACAGCCTGTCAAATTATATCTTTATAATCAGTCCCCAGAACAGGCCAGATCCCCCCTAGGTGAATGGATCTAGGACCATTTCCTTAACTTCCAAAATGCACTTGATCTGTCTTCTGGTAACTAAATAGCAAAGCCTCATCAATGGCCTAAACTAGTACAATATAGGGGGAAATATTTTTAAATAGCTAATTAGTTTTTATCGGTGATCAAATTGCAAATTTTAAAATTTTCACTGACTGAATGTACAAATATTACTGGTGATTGAAATATCCTATATAATAAGAGAGGAATATGCTAATGATCCGTTACACCATAAGGTGTAACGACCAACTGCATAACAAGCAGATCATGGATCTGCAGGAGGGTGGGGCATCGAACTACAAGTGGGCAGCAGAGAGCTACAGGAGGGGGCAGGGCAGCAAGTTATGAGGAGGGGCAGGGGGAGCTACAGGAGGGTGGGGCAGTAGGCAGAGAGGTACAGGAGGGCTGCAAGGACCTACTGGCGCATGGATTTGTGTGCAGGGTTACTAGTGTAATATAAAAACTAAAGACTACAATTACATTTTAAGTTTGTTTTTGTTTTATAAAATTAAAAATGTTCATAATACTTGGAAAATAAAGGAAAGCATATAGGATAAAATATACTTTCTTTTATAGAATGGAAAATAACTCTAAACCTATCTTTGATTTCATCCAGAATATACGAATATTTGTGATATAATAACATGTATTCCAGTGAACTCCACTTTAGTTGACTCTTTTTCCCCCTAAAATATAAGAAGCCACAGAGGAACCTCTTCAGACTACATCATATATTTTGGGGTCCCCTAAATATATTTATTGATCTTCAGGTAATCTCTTGGGGATTTTGTCAATTTCGATATTGATTCTCATGTGTAATCAAGGAATTTTCTCAGTTTAAAGTTGTGCCTCACTTTTACATGCTAGTTTGAACTCCAGGCCATCTAAATTAGATCTTAAGACTCCTCATCAGATTTTGAGACTTGCTGCTTATTTTCTGATTCAACTGTATTTGTTCTGCTATCACTGCATTACTTTTGGATTCAATGTCAGCCACTGGTAAGTCTGATATTCACCTCTCCCTCTAGCTATGAGACTGTAAAATATATTTAAGTTTTCACATGAAGAAGGGTATGCTTGGGGGAAGTGTCAGACTTGATAAACTTTAAGTTCATTTTCTTCCTGACCTAAATTTTGTGGGCCCCTCACCATGTGTCCACTGACAATCATTTAATCTCTATTAGAAGAGTATATAAAAACAGGAAATTTATTCATACCCCTAGCTGCTGGAAAACTACTATCTAGCTGAATAAACAGGCTGCACGTTAATATAAACAACAATACCAGAAATCACATCATAGAAGTCATTCATAAAGATAAGAATAGTTTGTGCCATAATATGAAGTTAAAAGGTGGGGGAGTTATCTTAGGGCTAGTTTTGCTGGAATTTGAGATAAGAGAACAGAGCAAGGCATTCTTACTGGCAGATATGCAGAGATGGAAAAGTTTAGATTCTGAGTAATCCAGTGTGGCTATTGAAGGAAGTTTATGCATCTACATTTCTATGCAGACATGTAGACATATATTTCCAAAATAGGGCTCCACAGCTTCTGTTCTCTCTCTCAATATACATCCTGTAGGGCAAGCAACTGGTAGAGTTGGGATTCAGATTCCCCGAACATGCCTGTGCTTTCCCATCTATGCCTTTGCTGATATTTCTTCCATACCTTCTACTATCCTCTAACCCCTCCTCCATATCTCCTCATAATGAAGATTAAACAAGCAAATAAACTTGTCCTGTTGCCCACTCTGACAAATTGACAGGGCTTTTGGGGGGTAATGTGTCAGAAAAAGATTTTAAAGTCCCTCTTAGCTTCAGAAAAAAAAAAATCCCAAATGTGCACTGGAGTTGCACTGGCTAACTCTGTGACCTTACTTCACAATAATTGATTAGTGATGTCAACCTACATATGACTTTGGAAGTTGTAGTGCGAATGCCATGTATTCGGCCAACACTGTTCAAGGCCTAGAGAAATACTCACCTGAGTCATAAAGCTTTTTGGGTTCCTCTTAATCAGATGGGCATTTTTTTCCTTTGAAATCCCCATTGCCCTTTCTATTAGTTTTACATCACTTAACTTATTCCACTTTATAGGCTTGTACTTGCCTTATCACTAGCGAAAAGACTTAAGCTCCTTAAAAGTAAAGACTGTATCTAAATCATTTTTATCTCCTCAAAAATGCCTAGCATAATAAGTATATGCTTTATAAATATTTCATGAACTGAACATAATGTAGGGGAAAAGGAGGATCTAAGGCTGAAAAACTAAGTTGCAGATGGATTAGATGGGCATGAATAATAGAGTTCAGCTGGTAATTATTCTACAAAGGTTTCATGTATATTGGTTTTATCCCTATACATAATCAGATGCTGGAGGGCAGAGGCCCTTAATACATTCTCACTCACATATACAATAATAGTAGGTGGCTGACCCACCATCTAAGGGTTGAGTCCTTCTGCTTAAAAGTATCAAAGGGAACAAAATTGGTCAATGCATCACATCTCCAAGATGCATTCCAGGAAATTTACATTTTGGGAGGAAAAAAGGGTTGAACAAAGAAGAAAAGATCCCTAGGATGGAAACCTGAGCTTTAAAAAGATGAAAACTCCTCAGCATATTGTAACAGAAAGAGTAAAGATTTTGAGAATCAAGCCTTAAAATCCAAGATCAGATCTCAGCTCCAAAAGTTAGTTCAACCACAGGGCCTTGCGGCAAATGAAATAATTCATCTGAACTTCAATCTCTCACACTATAAAAGATGTGTCATTATACCTAGTGCCAAAAAGTTAAATGTGCAGCTTAACATTAGCCACTTATTTGAGTAAGTCCATAGGCATGTCAAGTTTGCCTATGCACATCATACGATCTCTTCCCATGTTATGCCTCAATGCCACCTCCATTTCCACTGACCCTGATTTCTAGTTTGTTATACTGACTGAGTTACTGAAAACCAATTCTAAGTTTTTGTAGACATAGATGGCCTTCGAATATATAATCAAGTTATACCTATTTGTAGAGTTATCTATAATAATAAAAGCATAATATGCTAATTGGACCAAATGACCTTCCCAACGAAGCTGCAGCTGTGGGGGCCTAGGCAGCCACCATGGCGGCAGGGGCCGAGCCCCTTGAACGAATTTCGTGCATCGGGCCTCTAGTTAGAAGATAAAATGGGATGTCTAAAACCCTCCAAAACTTTCACAGAGTTTAATAAATGTGATATCTCTCAACCTTATTATATCTTTTCACAAAATCAAGACTTAAAGATACTTTCTAAGGAAAGAAGGCAGGTGGAAAAGGTTATGGCTGTCAGAGTTATAACTACTTCAGGTACTTCAACTAGACAACTTTCATTTCTATGGCCAGTTCTTTAGATTTTCTTAGGCTACCTGGTTTGACAGATAAAATGTTTAAATACAATTTGAAATAAATAAGCTAGTAACTGCTTTGTACATTTTTACCCTTTTATGTCAAAGCTCACCATTTTAATAAACCAGGTTTTTCCCGTGTAATAAAACTACACATGCTTTTGGTTTTCATATTTTGACTCAATGAAAAGACCAAGTTTAAGTCTGTTGCTCCATGAAGTGGAACGTACTTTGTGTCATAAGGTCCTAGAGAATTTCTCGCCCTTCCTTTGGGTGATACGATTTTCAAGAGGAAAACAAAGCTGACCTTGACCTGTTTGTGTTCAGTGGGCACTTCTGTGAATAGCAACAGCAGACACTTGTTTCAAACTGAGACTTCACATCAATGTGAGCAGACAGTCCTGTCCATCAAAAGGTAATCTCCACATTCATGAAGAAATCTCAGTGAGCTGTGGGTAAGGCTTTCAGTCCATATATTTTTTTAAAAAAAACATACATACTCAAAGAATAAACAACTTACATTTCACAAAATACAGAGGAAGGCAAAAAAAAAAAAAGGCATCTACCTCATTATATCAAATCACAAGGCAGCTGACATTTATTAAGAAGATTATTTTAACAAAATTGCTCAAGAAAGCTAAGGTTGTTCTAATCGGAAGTAACCTTAGAAGAGATTAAGAAGATAAAATAACAAAAAGAGAAAGATTTAATTATGCCATTTCTCAACTATGTATATTATTAAGGAAGTACCAGATATGTTGATAGTGTATTACATATTATGCAGCTATGATGTATTCTATATTTAAATTTGGGAGGGGATCTCTTACTATGGTTTGTCATCAAAAACTAGAAAAGAATGAACCCTTTGACATAGTAAATGTCTGCTCCATTTTTATAATTATGGAAATATAGGTTTAAAATCCTATTAGAGATTCTTCAAGTATACCTGTCAATTAGAAGGATAATATATGAGCTGTTAGGAAAGGTCTAGACTAGAGCTATGAAATTCAAGTTAATGAGATATAGAGTTTTAAAAGTTAAACCTAAGTTATTATAAATATTATTTGCCAGGTAAACCTGCACACTGAGTGAGTTTTTTAAGTATAATTATGTTAGATCACTGGGCTGAGAGGCAGTATGTTCAGAGACAAGCTGAGAAAACACTGATGGACAGCTTGGAGATATGGGTCACAGAACTCAAGATTCCTTTTAAGTGAAATGAGGTTTTCTATCTGCCTCAGTGCCACTCCTCTCAATCTCCTTACTGGATCCTAGATTTGTCCTTTTTTTAAAAAAAAAAATTGTTGACACTTTTACAGATGTCTCCCATCCCTCCCACTGTGCCCACCTCCACCCAGCCCCCTCCCCCCCTCCCTGGCCTGTACCACACTGTTGTCTGTGACCAAGGCCTGTGCATACAGTATGTTCTTTGGCTAATCGCTTCACCTTCTTTTATCCAGTCCTCCCCTCCCTTCCCCTCCTCTCTGATGTCTGTCAGTCTGTTCCATGTATCCATGTTTCTGGTTCTATTTTATTCATCAGTTTATTTTGTTCATTAGACTCCAAATTTCTTATTTGTCTTTCTCTGTCTTATTTTATTTAGCATAATAATATCCAGGTCCACCCATGCTGTTGCAAAGGGTAAGAGTTCCTTCTTATTTACAGCCTCTTAGTGTTCCATTGTGTAAATGTAACACCGTTTTGTTTTGTTTTTTAATATATTCTGCTACTGATGGGCACTTGGGCTGTTTCCAGATCTTGGGTATTGTAAATAATGCTGCTATGAACATAGGGGTACATGTAGTCTTTCTGGTTGGTGTTTTTGGGGTTCCTAGGATATATTCCAAAAAGTGAGGTCAAAAGGCAGTTTATTTAATTTTTTTTTTTTTTTAGGAAATTCCATACTGTTTTCCATAGTGGCTGAACCATTTTGTACTAGGACTTTATTTTTAAATGTTGGTGTCCCTTAGGGTTTGATAGTAGGACCTTCATATTTGGAGGGAATTTATTGAACATAATTTTCATGTTTTAAATGTCACCTGAAATTTATTGATATCCACATTTAAATCTCCTGTCTAGAACCATCACTGTGTGTGTGTGTGTGTGTGTGTGTGTGTGTGTGTGTGTGTGTTTTTTAATCTTTATTGTTGGACGTATTACATATTTCCTCCTTTTCCCCCATTGACCCCTTCTAGCTCCCTCCCCCCTGACTCTCCATCCCAAGCCTTCACCACCCATAGAACCATCACTTTAGGCTTGACATTTCTTCTCAGATGGTTTACAATATTATCCAACATATTAAAATGGAGGGTCTGGAAAGAACTCTCAATAAATAGCACCACCATTCATCCTACTCTGAAAAATCTAAAGTGATAGGACCTTCCCTTGATAAGTTTTTTCTCCTTTGCACAACACTACCAATCTCCCAAGTCCTATCCTCTAACTTTGAAATACAGCTCAAATTACTGATCATCTGTTCTGCCATACTGTAGTGTTTTAAAAAAATTTATTTACTGATTTGAAAGAGATAGAGACATCAATTTATTATTCCACTTATTTATGTATTCTTGGTTGCTTCTTGTATGTGCCATGACCCTGACTGGGGATTGAAGCCACAACCTTGGTGTATCAGTAAGATGATCTAACCAAATGAGCTACCTGGCCAAGGCCTGCCATACTGTAGTCTTAGCCACAATTATTGTAGCCTGGACTACTGAAGTCATTTCAAACACTTCTTATTTCTACTCTTGTCACCCACAATCCATCTTTCACTCAGCAGCCACAATGATTATTTAAAAAAAAAAAAGCAAAGAGAAAAATATCAGAATCAACATGGCTAAAGATCTCTCATATGGTTATGGTTTACTTAAGAACAACTCATCACTCCTCTTAGAAGCCATTAGGCATGAGAAGAACAAAGAAACAAATATACATAAAACAACAAAAAGTGCTCAATTTTCATTTCGAGACATATCAAAAAACAGAGAGAAGTTATAACTACAAATGATATGTTACTCTATCAAATGCTGCTGAGGTCTGGCAGAGCCACCTGGAAGAGTAGGCAACTAAGTGAAAGTGCCTGGAGATGAGAGAGAGAAGATTCTAGAAAGCACAACATAAATTCACTCCCTTGGTGTGAGGATTCCCTTCAAATGCAAAAGGTGAAGTTGAGGCTGGATCTGCAAGGAACAGGACTGAGTTTAAGGAGGCTGCCACTGGAGAACAGTTGTCAAGGTGATGAGTCTAATAGCAGTGCATTTCAAAGACAATTACACCAAAAACACATCCTACAATTGAAGGACTGCCTTGGTGGACTTAAAAAAAATAATATCTTTATGATTTTTGGCCAAATAGTTGGGTGTTTTGCAATTTATCTGATTCTGCTTACATGACCAAACAGCTTTGCAGTGTGAATTCTGACTTCTGCCTATGCGAGGAACTGCCTTCCCTGTACTGTCTGTTTGACCACATGACTTGATTTATAACTTTGTTTTGTAAGTTTGAAAGGTAACTGAGGCAGTGGTCAATGTCTTGTGACATCTCCGATTGAGCATATCTCATGACATAAATCATTGACTAAATTAGCTGGCATGGAAAAACCTGTTGCTCCAATCAGAAAAAAATATATATAGTGTATGCTTATGGCTTTGTTTCCTTTACGGACCAATCCCCTTAAAGGTCAGCTCCTTCATTTTTTGCCTTTAAAACTCTACCCTAAGTCACTTGCTTCTGAGCCCAGTTTCAGTTTGCACTGAATGTTGTGCCTCCCTGATTTGCAAACTATATATGAATAAAAATACTCTCTTCTGCCTCTCAGAAAGATGTCCTGGAATTCTGTTGACACCTTGGACCACCAGGATATGTCCCTTCATGACTGTAGATGATGAAGGAATAGGGACAAGGGCATGCAGAGCTGACCGCAGACACTACAGGATGCCTTAGGCTTTAAGGGCCAATAGAAATCTGGCTACACAGATAAACTCAGAGGATCCATACATGGAGGAAATAGCCTGAATCAGGTAAAAAGAAGAAGGACCCCTTGAACTGCATGGCCTGGAAGGCTACCTATATCACCAAGGAAGAAAAAAAAATTAAATCATTAAAGAAAAAAGGCAACATTAAAGGAAGCATATGGAGAACACACATGATGGAAAACAAATAAACTCAAGATGATAAAAATGAGGAAAGACAACAAAACTTCTATTATTTTACTCATAAACTCCACAAGTCTATTATATACTCAACTAGAGGCCAGGTGCACAGATTTGTGCACTGGTGGGGTCCCTAGGCTTGCCCTGCGGGGATCGGCTGAAACCAGCTCTCTGACATCCACCATTGGGTCCCAGATTGTAAGAGAGCACAGGCCAGGCCAAGGGACCCCACCGGTGCATGATCGAAGCCCGGGAGGGACCACAGGAGGGCTCCAGGGCATGCCCAGCCTATCTTACCCAGTCCAGATCAGCCGGGCCCCAGCAGCAAGCTAACCTACTGGTCGGAGCATCTTCCCCCTGGTGGTCAGTACACGTCATAGGTACCGGTTGAACAGTCAAATGGTCAAATGGTTGAACAGTCACTTAGGCTTTTATATATATAATATAATAATAATAATAAAAAAAACAAAATAAAAAAAGGAAATCAGAGAATGTCACTACTCTTCCTCAAACCCTCCAATGGCCACTGAATGTTTTAGAATAAAATTCAAATTCTGTACCTTGATCTGTCTTGTATTATTGGCTCCTACTCTCTTAATGTCAAGTATTGCTCCTCAGTCACTCAGCCACTCTTGTTTATATTGTTCCAACTTCCAACATGTCTCTCCAGAACTTCCCATAACTGAGTCTCAACATGTTGTCATAAAAAGGCTTATATCCATCCCCTTACTGACATCTAAAGTATTTACTAGTGATTTTTTCTTACATCATCTTGTTTATTTCTTTCATATCCTTTACCACAACTAAATTATCTTGTTAGAGATTGTGTTTTGTTTTGTTTTCTTCCTTTGCAGAAATGTAAGTGCCTGCAGAACAGAGGCAGGTGTGGTCCAGTACCTAGCACATAATTAGCACTTGATAGTCTGATGACTAGAGGAAGATGAAATAACTAATTTCTAGGACTCTTTCTTGTTCTAATGTGCTAGTACTTACACTAGTTCTTCACTTTGTAGAGGCTGACAGACTCCACTAAAGTCATGTAACAAACTTGAGGTCTTTGGCTACCTTGATTTACCAAGTTAGTAATCACTACATTGTGTGTGTGTGTGTGTGTGTGTGTGTGTGTGTGTGTGTGTGTGTGTGTGTTTGGGTTTTTTTCTGATCTATATCTACCCATCCATCCTATTGATTATTTTTATCTGGAGAACCATAACTATTATAGATTTTTATACTGAAAGTGGTTCATTAGGAACAGAATGTTAAGAATATGTTTTCTGAATTGGTTCTGGGGTTTCTGGAATTGTCTCTTAATCTGATTAGATTTAAAGATGCTCTTTCCAGTAGTGAAGAGAGCCCTCACAGTCCATGGCATGATCTGACAATAGGGGAATATATCTCCATTGGATACATTCAATCAATTATAAGAATCAAGGGGCTAATTTACTCTATATGTAATACTTCTGAACATTCGTAGAAAACTAAGAATATAATGAGAATGGCTGGTTGCTCCTAATGTTGCTGGAAAAAGTGGTATAAGAAAAGAATGAGGTCAGGGATTCAAATGCTCAGCACAAGCCTGCATAAAGGACTTGAAATTTTCTGTGAGCCCCCCACAGAGACCCTTATCTCATTTAGTCACAGGGCTAAGCTTGTTTAAAATCAAAAGCTGACTCTGTTCCTATGGCTAAATTATAAGGCAAGTTCAACTTCCAGTCTTCAATGTCATCTACTATTAAAGTACAGCATTGATAAAGAATGGGATCCTACAAGTTGGAATGGAATGAAGCTGGGGACATTTTTAGTCCCTAAATTATTGTGTATTAAAACGAGGTGCTGAAATAAATCATAAATTCATAATTGAGCAGGCCATGGTGAATAGTCACACCCCAGGCTTATGACTTTAGTGAAAGGTTTTTAAGCAAGCCCTGTCCACTGTTCTCATGTATCCTACATAATAAAAGCTTAATATGTTAAATGCCTGGTCGTCCGGTCATCTGTTCAAACAATCAAAGTGTAATATGCTAATGATATGCTAAGGCCACTCAACCACTTGCTATGACGTGCACTGACCACCAGGGGGCAGACAGTCAACTGGTCAACCAGTCACTATGACATGCACTGACCACCACTGGGCAGACGCTCTGACTTATAGGTTAGCTTGCTGCTGGGGTCCAGCCGATCAGGTGAGCGAGACGGGCTGGACAGTCCCTGGAGCCCTCCTGCGGTCCCTCCCTGGCTGGCCAACCTCTGTGTCCCTCCCCAGTCCTGATTGCACCAGTGGGGTCCCTTGGCCTGGCCTGCACCCTCTCGCAATCTGAGACCACTCAGGGGATATTGGAGAGCTGGTTTTGGCCCGATCCCACAGGCATAAAAGGCTAATATGTAAATCGACCAAACAGCAGAATGACCAGTTGCTATGATGCACACTGACCACCAGGGGGCAGATGCTCAACACAGGAGGCAGATGCTCAGCCAGCAGTGCTAAGGATGTACAACCGACGGCTTAGTAGCAGGCCTAAGCCGTCAGTTGGACATCCCCTGAGGTCTCCCGGACTGTAAGAGGGCACAGGTCGGGCTGAGGGACCCTCCTGAGTGCACAAATTTCGTGCACTGAGCCTCTAGTCTAAAATAACACACCTTTGAAAAACCAGAGGTAACACCGCTAGAAGGGGTAATCACTCTTAAGAAAGAACACAATCTTTTAACTATCCTGTAATACAATCCTTATTTTTCTTACTTCCCTCCTTAATTTCAAATGCATAAAAGAAACTGAAAACATGTTCTTATCAGAAGTATTTGAGATCTTGCTTCCCAGTATAGTTTGGCTCAAACTATTATCAAATTTGAGATCTTGCTTCCCAGTATAGTTTGGCTCAAACTATTATCAAATTTTTCTACAGTTTTGAATTTTTCTTATCTTAATGTTATGATGAATCTTCTTTTCCAGTGGGAGAGGTCTTCCTATCCCTAGTAGCCTCCCACATCCAGGAGAAGTGGCCTTATCAGCCCCAGTGGCAGTAGCCTCTCTAGTCCCATCTCATAAGATTAACTCTGCATTTCCTGAGGAAACTGCAATGTCCTGGCCTGGGGCAGTTTCCAAGACAAGGCTGATTCCCCTCAGGACCCACATTCATCACCCATGTTTGCTTCTTGACCTGTAACTAGATTCAAGTCCGAATAGACCCCTAAAGGTGAGGTACAAAGTGTGACCCAGGAGGAAATACTCTATACTCCAAAAGAACTATATGTGTTTTCAAATTCCTAAAGAAAAATATGGAGACTATGTATGGAAATAGATATTTAGGTTATGAAATAATGGTGGAAGGAACATAAAGTTGTATCTGGCTGAATTTTTTAATATGGGTTCATTAAGCAAGAGATGTTGCATTTAATGTTGCAACTCAGGGAGTTATTCAGAAGGGTTCTAACTCCTTCCTAACTCCCTAGTTGGAAGTACCATGGACCAAAAGGTGACCCACAGTGAGTAAATTGAAATGCCAGACTTACCTGGGTTTAATGTAGAGGAAGGAATTCACAGGTTTATGGAGATTGGAATGTTAGCGTGGATTTGTCATTTAAGACCTAGTCACCTACACTAGAAGAGTCCAGTGGACATTACCTCTCACCATTGCTGTAAGGTGACACATTTGTGAGCAGAGCCCCAGAATTTTTAAAGAGTTCTGTGATCATTACTCTCTGTAGGCAAATGGAAACTAAAGTCACTAAATTGGGAAATTTAAATGCAATGGTTGTAATTGAATCCTGGGGTGGCAGGAGCCAAATGGTAGGAGTCAAACAGACAGGAAGCATACTAAATCCTCACGTGATCTGTTAATCAGACATATTCTAGACCAGTGGTCGGCAAACTCATTAGTCAACAGAGCCAAATATCAACAGTACAGCGATTGAAATTTCTTTTGAGAGCCAAATTTTTTAAACTTCAACTTCTTCTAACGCCACTTCTTCAAAGTAGACTCGCCCAGGCCGTGGTATTTTGTGGAAGAGCCACACTCAAGGGGCCAAAGAGCCGCATGTGGCTTGCGAGCTGCAGTTTGCCGACCATGGTTCTAGACCAAGTAAACAAATGTCTACTCTGAATTATAAAAATAAGTCAGAACCCCTCGAGCCATCCACAGAATTAAGCCAGTTTGCAGACCCAGAAGTCCTTGAATGAAGGGGAAGGCAGGTACCTTGAGAAAGGGCCCTAGTACACTGCTCAAAATGACACTGTCAATTTTTCTTCCAACCTTCCCCATATGTACTGACAGCTTTTACCAAGGTAACTTTGCACTGGGGAAAAGGAGATAATTGGACCTTCTGAGGACTACCAGACACTAGCTCTGAACTGATGCTAATTCCAGGAGACCCACAATATCACTGTGTTCTACCTGTCAGAGTAGGGGCTAATGGAGGTCAGGTAATCAATGGAACTTTAGCTTAGGTCCAACTCACAGTGGGCCCAGTGAGTCCCCAAACTCAGTGGCTATTTCCCCAATTCTGAAATGTGTAACTGGACTAGACATACTTAGAAGCTGGCAGAATTCCTACATTGGTTCCCTGATCTATGAAGTAATAACTATTATGGTAGAAAAGGCCAAGGAAGTGCCACTAGAACTGCCTTTACCTAAGAAAATAATAGAACAAAATCAATACTGTATTTATGAAAGGGTTTCAGAGATTAGTGCCACAATCAAGGACTTGAAGGATGCAGGGGTGGGAGTCCCACTACATCCCATATAATTCTTCTACTTGGTCTCTACAGAAGATGGATGGATCTTGGAGAATGACATTGGATTGTCATGAACTTAACCAGCTGAAGACTCCAGTTGTAGCTCTGCTGTATCAGAGGTAGTTTCTTTGTTTGAGCAAATTAACACAGCCCCTAGTACCTAGAATGGCAAATGCTTTTCTCTCCATACTTATCAATAAGGCCCACTAGAAGCAGTTTGGTTCCAGTTGGCAAGGCCAGCAATACAATTTCACTATCTTAAGTCATGAATATATCCACTCTCCAGCCCTACATCACCATTTAGTTCACAGGTACACCTACATAGGACCATCATAGGGATTAATTACATTGAGCCACCAGTAGCAACTACTCTAGACTTACCAGTAAGATATTTGTGTGTCCAGGTGGTAATAAAGGTGACAAAAATTCATGGGACTTCTATCTCTTTTAAAATTCTAGGGATCCAGTGGTGTAGGGAATAATGTTATATCCCTCCTAAGATGAAGGGTAAGCTGTTGCATGTGGCCCCTCCTACAACTAAAATAAGAGGCACAATACTTGGTGGGCCTCTTCAAATTTTAGAAGCAATATGTTCCTCATTAGGATGTATTACTCTGGGCCATTTACACAGTGATCCAAAAAGCTGCTAGTTTTAAGTGGGGCCTAGAACAAGAAAAGGCTCTACAACAGGTCCAGGCTGCTGGGTAAGCTGCTCTGCCACTTGACCTATATGAGCAGATCCAACAATGCCTGAAGTGTCAGTGGCAAATGGGGATGCTCCTTGGAGCCTTTGACAGGCTCCTGTAAGTGATTCACAGTTCAGGTCCTTAGCATTTGGAACAAAGCCCTTCCATCCTTTGAGGAAAACTACTCTCCTTTTGAGACACAATTCTTGGTCTGCTACTAGGCCTTAATAGAAACTGAACCTTAAACATGGCCACCAAGTAACTTGAGCTGCCATCATGAATGGGGTATCTGACCCACCAAACCATAAAGTTGGGTGTGTAGAGCAACACTCCATCATCAAATGAAAGTGGTATACATATGATCAGGTCCAAAACAACCCTAATGGGACTCATTACATGAAGAAGTGACCAAAATTCTCATGGTCTTCACTCATGTGATCCTACCTTCTTTCTCCCAGCCTGCACCTATGGCCTCATGGAAAGTTCTCTAAGACTTGAGTCTGATTTACAGATGATTTTGCACAATATGAAGATATTACCTATCTGTGGACAGTTGTAGCACAATTGCCCCTTTCTAGAACATTCCTTAAGAATGGTGGTAAAGGGAAATCCTTCCAGTGGGTAGAATTTTGACCCCTAGTTGTTCACTTTGCTAGGAAGGAAAAATATCAAGATGTATAATTATATATTGATTCATGGGTCATGGCCAATGGTTTGTCTGATCAGGGACTGGAAAGGAACATTGTTGGAAAATTGGTGATGAGGAAATGTGGGGAAAAGGTATGTGGAAAGGTCTTTCTAAATGGGTAAGAAACATGAAGCTATTTGTGTCCCATGTGAATGCTCACCAAAGGGTTACTTCAGCAGAGGAGGATTTTAACACAGCAGTCCCACTTTATCCAAGGTTTTAACTTTCATGGTCAGTTACCCATGGTCAACCATGTTCAAAAATATTAAATGGAAAATTCCAGAAATCAACAATTCATAAGATTTAAATTGTCCGAGTTGTGTGATGAAATATTGTGCTGTCCTCCTCTATCCCACCCAGGATAGAAATCATTCTTTTGTTCAATATTTCCACACTGTTTACACTACCCACCCATTAATCACTTAGTATATGTCTTGGTCATCAGTTCAACTATAATGGTATTATAGTGCTTGTGTTCAAGTAACCTTTATTTTACCTAATATGGTCCTAATGTGAAAGAGTAGTGATGTTGGAAATATAGCTATGCTGAAGAGAAGCCATAAAATGCTTCCTTTAAGTGAAAAGGCGAACGTCCTAGACATAATAAGGAAAAACATAATGCTGATGTTGCTAAGATCTACAATAAAAACAAATCTTTTATACATTAAATTGTAAAAAAAGGAAAAAGAAATTTATGCTAGTTTGCTGAGAGAGAAAGAGACCTCATTCAACTCACAACTTTTATTACAGTATATTATTATAATTATAATTATTTTATTGTATTATGAGTTATTATTAATCTCCTACTGTGTTTAATTTATAAATTAATTTTTATAATAGGTATGTATATATAGGAAAAAGTATAGTATATGTAGGGTTTGGTACTATTCAAGGTTTCAGGCATCCACTGGGAGTCTTGGAATGTATTTACAAATAAGGGGGGGATACTATAATCAAGTGGATAGGATTACATGTTCTTTGAACAATAATCAGCCTCTCTCTCTAGGCTTTCCTGTCATTTCCTAATGGGCCCAGAGACAAAATGGCCATGTGGCAGGATAGAGTTTATCCATAGGGCTCAGCTACATGTGCTTCCATTCACTAAGGCAAGGGGTGATGTTTAATGTTATCTGTCAACTTGATTGGGCCATGGGTTGTCTGATATTTAGTTAAACATTATTATGTATATCTGTGAGGATATTTCTGGATGAGATTAACATCTGAATCAGTAGATTGAATAAATCAGATTATCTTCCCCAATGTGGGTGGGACTCATCCTATTCCTTGATGGGCTGAACAGAACAAAAGGGCCGAGAAAGGGAGAATCATGGTCTCTGCCTGATTGTGTTTGAGACACTGCTCTTATGCCTTTCCACTTAAATTCTGACTACAATGTAGATCATTGTCTCTCCTGCTTCTCAGGCCCTGGAACTTAGGAACTACACCGTTGGCTTTCCTGAGTCTCTAGCTTGCCTACTGCAGGTCTTAGGACTTTCAGTCTCCATAATTGCATGAATCAACTTCTTATAATAAATTACTATATATAATAAGCCTACTTGTAAAAACATATTTAATAAAAATATGTAATGCCCCCTCTTCTATTGGTCCCATTTCTCTAGAGAACCTTGGCTAATATATATTTAACATAATTTAATAAATTTAATCCTATCTAATAAAAGAGTAATATGCAAATTGACCATCACTCCAACACACAAGATGGCTGCCCCATGTGGTCAAAGATGGCTGCCCCCATGTGGACACAAGATGGCCACCACAAGATGGCCAGCAGGGGAGGGCAGTTGGGAAGGACCAGGTCTGAAGGAAGGGCAGTTGGGAGGGACCAGGCCTACAAGGGAGGGCAGTTGAGGGCAATCAGGCCAGCAGGAGAGGGCAGTTGGGAGGGACCAGGCCTGCAAGGGAGGGCAGTTGGGGATGACCAGGCTGACAGAGGAGGGAAGTTGGGGGCGATCGGGCCTGCAGGGAAGGGCAGTTTGGGGGGACCAGGCCTGCAGGGGAGAGCAGTTAGGGTGACCAGGCCTGCAGGGGAGCAGTTAGGCATCAATCAGGCTGGCAGGGGAGTGGTTAGGGGTAATCAGGCTGGCAGGAAGAAGCAGTTAGGGGCAATTAGGAAGGCAGGCAGGTGAGCAGTTGGGAGCCAGCAGTCCTGCATTGTGAGAGGGATGTCTGACTGCCCGTTTATGGATCTGGCCTAAACGGGCAGTCGGACATCCCTCGAGGGGTCCCAGATTGGAGAGAATGCAGGCTGGGCTGAGGGACACCCCCTTTCCCCCGTGCATGAATTTCGTGCACCGGGCCTCTAGTAAGTGTATAAAGTTGAGTGTGATTTGTAACACCTAATTAAACACATATTAACTTAAGTTTTTAAGTCTTAAAAATTTGGGGGGAGATAAAAGTGCTTAGCAGTTAAAGTGGTCCTGCACATCTTCCCAACAACTCTGCTCTTAAGAAATTTATTTAAAACCAGGTCTTCAGATCAACTTCCCTGATTTTCTTCTCAGCAACATGGCTCATTAATGTTCTTATCATTCATATATAGAGTCTAGGTCAGGCATCCTCAAACTATGGCCCGCGGGCCACATGCGGGTGTTTTTGCCGTTTTGTTTTTTTTTACTTCAAAATAAGATATGTGCAGTGTACACAGGAATTTGTTCATAGTTTTTTTTTTAAACTATAGTCCAGCCCTCCAACGGTCTGAGGGACAGTGAACTGGCCCCCTGTTTAAAAAGTTTGAGGACCCCTGGTCTAGGATATGGGTTTGAATGGGGCATAGTTACAGAACTTTTGTGGTATAATTTATATAGAAGCATATACCTTTTTACTATTTTAAATATATTTTTATTGGTATCTTTACTGAAATTTTTAACATAAAAAAGTCAATAGATATTTGAAAGGAAATATCTTTCTAATGTCTTATTTGCTTAATTGCTCTTATAATAAGGGAATTTGATTCTTTATAATGGTATACATTACCTATTAAGACTTTGATCTTTTCGATAGAAATAAAGTAGATATAATAAAATGTGATCTAATGATAAAAATATTTTTACTTTAAAAATATTCTGATATATCTTGTTTTCCATAAGGTAAAAAGAATTTCTAGAGAATTTATGCAAAGTAAATTACTTACACCTGGATAATTACACAAGCTCAACACAAGAAACTCAATGCGAGAGTATTTTTTGGTTCCTTTCTTGAATTATACACTTTCAGAAAATAGTTATAAATAAGATTCCTCTAAGACAGGGGTCCTCAAACTTTTTAAACAGGGGGCCAGTTCACTGTCCCTCAGACCGTTGGAGGGCCGGAATATAGTTTAAAAAAAAACTATGAACAAATTCCTATGCACACTGCACATATCTTATTTTGAAGTAAAAAAAAAAAAAAAAAACAAAAACAAAACGGCAAAAACACCCACATGTGGCCCACGGGCCGTAGTTTGAGGACGCCTGCTCTAAGATTTATAGCTGCTATAAGCTACTGAGTACCAACTCTTTACTGCTAAATGCTTTATATACATGATCAAGCTTATCTTTATAAAAACCATGAACGATAGATATCTTTCCCATTTTATAGGTAAAAGAAAATAAGCTTAAGAAAATTAATAACCTTGCTTAAAATCACTCTGGCATCCAAAATCAAAGTAACCCGTGACCAAGGTCTGAATTTAGCCCCATCTGATTCAAGACCCTTGGTCTTAATCATCTGATTTTAGTGACTTTCTCCAAAAATTAAAGGCAAACCAATCATCAGTTAACCTTGAACACTCCCTGGACTATTCTGATTTTTAATTTTGTTTTTATTTCAATAGCATCTGCAATAATTTAGAAATACCTATCACTATTTAAAGACATAGCTAAAGATTAAAATAGTTCTTTGTCTACATGTACACCACCGAGAGACAAAGATGCCGTTCTAATACAATCAGTCAATGGTAGTGCTGGGCATTAAAATTTTAAAATTCTGTTTATCTCATTATATGCAGAATTGTGCTTTTTTTCATGAGGCCATTTTCATCTCTGAATCCATAAGTGATGTAGTGAGATGATGTAATTCTTTCATCACCCCCAACCAGTCTTTGATTTAAGAATTGTAGCCTTGCTTTTAAAGCAGGCATTTTTCAGTGACTCATTAAAATCATGAACTTTATTCCACTTCTTTTTGTACTAATGTTCTTCAGCCTTTAAGAACATCATCTAAATGGTTAACGGTGCTAATATTAACAAACATATAATCTGTATGATAATCCTAAAGAATTTATATAAACTAACACATTAATGGTCACTTTAAAGAACTATAAATCAATAAAGTCTGCAAAAGATTGGAATTACCAAAAAGCAAAACCTTCCCCTACATTACACAAATGAAAAATCAAGGGACAAGGAAGGTAAGAAAAGTATTGCCCCCATATCCAATATGTAAGAACCATTATTTGTCCAAGAAAATGATGGGTTATTTCTCCCCTAATGGTCCATTTTACTGAAAGTTTGTCCCTTCAGTACATGTGATCCCTAAAAAAGCCTGGCTTCTAGGAGGGAGTTGTCTGTTCAATCATGCCTGAAGCTCTTTTTCAGGTTAGTTAAGTATCAAAAAACTTAGAGCAGCCCTGCTGAGAGCATCATTATCTGCTATTGCAGAGTGAGAGCCACAATTGTGTAACTCAGTGATGCAGGGTCTTGACCTTTGCAATGACTATATTGCCATCTCAGTTATTACTTAAAAAGTCACCAGAGTCATGACCTTGACCACTGGCAATTTGCTCTTAGCAAAAGAAATCTTAGCTTTCCCCAGCTTTCTGGAGCTGGTTGAAACAGATGTTACATGCACCTTTATTTATAAAACACACACACACACACACACACACACACACACACACAGACTCACACACACACGATGTATACATATGCATATGGAATAAGGTCTCAACTCAAATAATATGAGTGCGGTACATCCTTCTTTTACATTTATTCCCTTTTGCTATTTATCCAATTATGTCACCAGCCTGCTGTATCAGCTATGTTACTGGATATTTACTGGTGCACACATGCAGAATACAAAACTGATAAGAGAAATGTAGATTTTAATTAAAGGGCAGAAAGTGAAGCATTTCCAATGGTTAACAATAAAAATGTTTAGATTCATTTTTCTTGGATTTTTTAATTGACTTTATTTCTTTCTGCTTTGAGATTTAATTTAAACTATCAAATAGTTTTATTGCCAGAAAATTTACAGAAGTTGTTTGCAGAATACCTTTCTTAATTTCCAACAGGCACATCACAGTGTGTCACAAAATAAAAAAAAAATGTAAATACAATGAACACTACAAATATAAGATATATGTATACACACACACACACACACACACACACACACACACACATACATACACACATTTCCATTTGGGGGAGAAAAGGGCATACTTAGGTCATTCTGAGGTCATCCAAAGGACCATTGCACTCATTTATTAATGCAGTTGAATAACATTTATGTTATCAGTAATTGCAACTATTCAACTCAACTTATAAGCACTTCTCAAATTTTCTTGAAATGTCTTTGAAGTAAAAATTCTTTTAACACATAAATGGTGCGCATGCAGATATGTACAATAATACCAAGGTAACCTTCGGTCCTGAAGCAAAACAAAATCTTAATGTTCCATTTAAGAAAATCTAAATCTTAAAGCTCTAAATAGTTGGACTTAAAAACTATTAGATATTATAAGACAGAAGAAAATAAAACTTTTGTGTTCATGTGAAAAGCTCCTTAATATCGTCTGTAGGCACTGAGCCTAGGGAGGCCAGGACAACCTGACCACTGGCAATCAGAAACACTTTTCACACATTTCTGAACAAATGAAAAGATTAATCTGGAACACAAGCTTGGAAGTGTTTACTCAGTGAACCAGATGTGATTAATTTGTGTGCTAGAGTGACTTAAAGTTTGCAAACTAAATTACCTGTTACTATCACTTAAAATTCCTTAGCAGGCTTCATATTTACCAACACCATACTTATTGCCTATTTGTTTGAAAGCACACTCATCATTTAAGTCTCATTTCATGTCATTTCTTTCTATTCCATCCTCATTGAACTACTGCTATTTAATTCCTCTGTGCCTTTGTCCACAAAATTCTCTCACTGCAAGTCTTTTCTATCTGGCAAACTTCTACTCATACCTCAAAACCTAGCTCAAATTAAATTTCTTGAATGCCACATACAGAGTTATTACTACTCCTTAAATTTTCCCATAGCATTTGGTATATATATTTTCTATATTATTTAGCAAACTATATGGTAATTGTTTGGTTAATACTCTACCTTCCATACTATGTTGCAAGCTCCATAAGAACAAAGTGATTCTTACTCATGTATTTATCTATGATGCTGATTATAGGGGTTGGAACATAGCAGAAAAATCAAGATTATTTAAGTATATAAAAAGTATTCTTTGCTAGTTTATTTCTTTTTATTTTATTTTTTATACATTTTTTATTGATTTTAGAGAGGAAGGAAGAGGGGGAGAGAGAGAGAGAGAAACATCAATGATGAGAGAAAATCATTGATTAGCTGCTCCCTGCATGCCCACTAGTGGGGATCAAGCCTGTAACCCAGGTATGTGCCCTTAATTGGAACAGAATCCAGGACCCTTCAGTTTGCTGGCTGATGCTCTATCCACTTAGGCAAACTAGCTAGGGATAGTTTCTTTCTTTTTAAAAAGAATATTTTTTTATTGATTTTACAGTTAGGAAATGAGAGGGAAAGAGAGATAGAAACTTCAATGATGAGAGAGACTCATCAATTGGCTGCCTCCTACACACCCACTACTGGGGATAGAGCCTGACTGGGAATCGAACCGTGACCTCTAGGTTCATGAGTCAACACACAACCACTGAACAACACCAGCCAGGCTTTTGCTAGTTTCCTTATTCCATAATGTAATGAATATAATAATTAATCATTAACAATCATATTAGAGCTCATATTGGTAACATATGATCTTGAGTCCAAAACCCCTAATGTTCAAATTAACATTTGGTTCAGTATTCTAGTTGAAAAAAAAAAAATGCCTTGGCTATTCAACATAGATGTGAAATGGAAGTTCTTGCTGGTTGATTAGAGAAAGTTAACTTATTTGTCAGGATATTAGCTGGAATTGGGAAATAGAACAAGCCTTTATTTATTAACATTTCTGAAACTATAGGTCTGGCCCTCACTTCAGAATTCTTGGAAATGTCCCCTTTACTAATTATACTCCAGCCTCCTTTCATTGGTTGTCAACTGGGGGCAGAATTGCCTATCACTGGAAGCTTTTTTTTACAAATGTACAATGACATTGGTTGTCACAAGATTGGAGGATATTTTTAGTAGCCAGGAGCTAGAGAAGCTCAGTGTCCTGCAATGCCTGGGAAAATCCATACAAAAAATAAATGTCCATCTAAAACCATAATACTTCATTATGTAATATTTCAAGTAATCCAAAAGTCCATTCTATTGATTTGTATTACTAACTTTTGCAGACTTGATTATACCCTGGACTACTTTCCAATTTCATGTCAGTCTATGCATGTAATGGTATTCATTGTCAAGTACAATCCTTAGCTAGAATTGTTAACCAAATAGTACACTTATTGGAAAATTGTAAGGAAAAAAATAAGAACTTCAGCACATTTCCAGGTTGCCATGAAACTAAGTAGAAATTCATGGATGACTTACTAATAGAAAATGCCTTTGTTGCCCAACTTTCTACTTTTCTTGCATACTGATACAGTTTTACTTTCTGCCACTTGGGCAATTAAAGTTACATAGCACACATTATTAACATCTATGGATAATGATAAAGTGTTTCTAGAAATCCCTAATAAGTTTACCCGGTAAATGTGAAAACAGTAAAAGCCAGCACTTAAAATACTTTCTTGAAGTAAGTATTTTAGATAGAAAAAGAATTTTAGTCATAGGGTTTGATATGGATAGATCTGGGTTTGAATCTTAAATGCAAGCAGTGTGGCATTGGGTAAGACGCTTAACCTTTCTCACTTTTCTCCGAAAACCTCACCGGGTTTTTGTCCAGGATTAGACAACATAATGTATTTCATGTATATATCAAATGGTCTGGATCAAAAAACAAAGGCAGGGTAAGATGGTTAATGTCAAAGAAAGCAAACACCTTATCAATAGTTATTTACATATCTGAAGAAAGATTAAGCCAAGGGAACAGACTAAAGAGAGTTTCAATTTATTAGTAAGTGGATAGCATTAACTTAAGGAGAGAATTCTCTGACCTTTCTACCCTGAGGATTTTTATTTGATTGACAGAAATATCTCAAAGTACCGTGGATTCCACTGGCTAGTTTAAGGACACTAGCCCTTTAGGTTACCAATAATTCCATTAATCTAGTTCCATGCTCACCAAGTAAATGTCTGCTTTGACTTTTCTTTCTGGTTTTTCTAGCTGAAGAGGGTGTGCAGACCAGATGATCTAAGAATTGCAGTTCAGTTGGCAGTCTTAATTCTCATTATGCAATAGTAACTTTCTGTATGATTTATATGGAATTTTGTTAATGAAAAGCTACTTATGTAAACTTGAATTTGATCACTTCCAAATACATTGTCAAAATTGAATTTTTAGAACTGCAAAGCTAAGGATGAGACTTAATTAGCTACTTGTCCTGATCCCACCAGGGGAGGCTCCAACTGAGTGGAAAGTCCTACTCAGAAATCACTCCCATCCTATCCAATAAGACGGCAATATGCAAATTGGTTGGGACGCCGTCAGGTAACAACCCATCAGCACACTGCGTCGTCCCCGCCCCCTGTGCCAGCCTGTGGTAGGAGCCCAAATCCTAGCCTACCTAAAACAAGGCTGTGTGCCATAATATCAGTAAGAAAGGGAAAATTCACACTTGCCTGGGCATCTAAGTCACTGGCCTAGAGAATCAGAGTTTCAGATAAGGGGACGCAGCATTCCCCTGCTATCTTGAGTTTGTGGTTTCCAAGGAAACAGCCAGAAAGGATGATAAACCCTCTGCAAATGGCTCAGCCACTGCCTATCTAAGCTGCAGCTTCATTTAAATTGAGCCTTTCCTGCAGTGAATGACCCCAACCCTCCCTGCATCAGACAGGTTCCTGTGGAGCACAATCTCTACGCAATACAACGGGGGCCCCAGTTTCATCCCCTGTGATCTCATGTGCGTTAGCTCGGGGCAGTGGGGAAGGAAGGGAAAAGGTATCATGCAGGGCAGCTTGGGCAGCTTCTGCGCTGCACACAAACTCATTCAGGTGCCAGAGGGTCACGAAGCAGTGAACAAGAGTCCTGGAACCAAACAAACAAGAAGAATCAAATAAACCAATACAAACACCCCTCCCCCGCCCTGGGAGGGATCCAGGACTGAGGGGTGTCCTGCCCAGGCATTGCGTACCTGCTTCCCACCCCCTTCATCCAAATGGACAGGTTAGGGGGTTAAGGGGAGGAGGAGGAGCCTCGAAGGAAGGGGATCCCTGGGAACCGCACCCCTGCCCTCCCTCCAGACCTGACCTCTCAGAGAGCAGGGCCTGACCCCGCCCCCAGCATATCCCAGACCCTCCGGTGCTTCCAGGTACAGGGTATTCCCGTGTCTTGTGTCTTCCCTGCCTCCCAGGCACTGACCCTCACTGTCTCCTTCCCCAGAAGCACTTGTCCTCCCCAACTTTCGGTCTTTATAGCCTAAAGGCATGGTGGGCATAATTGTTTCTCCACAGATTTTATTTGATAAGAACCCAGCAAAGTCGCTTAGCAACTGAAGCTGCTCAGACTTCATCAGGGACAATGGATGACACACCTTATTTGGCTTTGATAGCAAAGAAATGTTATTCTTTTATTTTTTACTAAATTTATATTGATTTCAGAGAGGAAGGGAGAGGGAGAGAGATAGAAATATCAATGATGAGAGAGAATCATTGATCAGCTGCCTCCTGCACGCGCCCTACTGGGGATTGAGCCTGCAACCCAGGCATGTGCCCTTGACCAGAATTGAACCTGGGACCCTTCAGTCCTCAGTCCAAAGCTCTATCCACTGAGCCAAACCACCTAGGGCAAGCAATTTTATTCTTAAAGACTTGATTTTTGTCATAAACAAGTAGATTTGAATCATATCAAACCAATATACATGTTTTAATGAAATGTCTCTTCGTTTCTACTAATGCAATTCTACCTTAAAGCTTATGTTGTATAATCTATACTAATAAAAGGGTAATATGCTAATTACACTGGACGTCTTCCAGATAACCATCAGGACGTCCTTCCAGACAAAGCCATGGTGGTGGGGGCCAAGGCAGAGGTGGTTAGGGGCGACCAGGCTGGCAGGGGAGGGCAGTTAGGGGTGATTAGGCTGGCAGGCAGAGGTGGTTAGGGGCTATCAGGCAGGCAGGCAGGCTGAGGCAGTTAGGGGCAATCAGGCAGGTGAGCAGTTAGGAGCCAGCAGTCCTAGATTGCGAGAGGGATGTCCAGATTGGAGAAGGTGCAAGCCAGGATGAGGGACCACCCCTCCCCCCATGCATGAATTTCATGCACCAGGCCTCTAGTTTTCTATAATTGCAACAACAAACAATAATTTTTGGGATAACAAAACATTTCTAAACTCGATGTGGATGAAAGGGCCCACATGATAACCTGACAAGTTCAGGGAAAGTTTGCATAGCAGTCTTGCAAACTCAGAGACCTAAAGTAACCACAAAGGATGGTCTGAAATTAAACTTTAACTAAAAGCAGTTATGGTGGGTAGTTATGTCGTAGGCCGCTATCTTCACTGACAAGGTCAACCTTTACCTTAACTGAAGCTATCTGTCTTTTTGCATCTATGATAACATATCCTTGAAATGTCTGGGTAACTTATAACTTCCCTTTTTCCGGATTCCTTGGGGTACAACCTAATGTGCCTGGGCACCACAACAGATACCACAACTTTCTTCATTGTTATTATCATGTTAATTGTTTGACTGTTGACTATCCTGTACCCACCTAAGTATGTGTCTATCATTTTACTTTTTATCCAATCCCAGGGGTTTTCCCATTTTGCTTTCTCCCGCCTCTCTAATCTATCACCAATGGATTTCATGTAATTCACCTATGTCCCCTCCTTTGATTGCAATGTAAAAAAATAGATGAAAACCTGCCATTCTCTGGAGCATTATCCCAATCCATTGAGATACTGCTTCCCGGCAATTGTCGACAGTTTGGCTCAAATAAACTCACAAAAATTCTTTATAGGTTTGAATGTTTTTATGTTAACATTGGTATCAACATTAGAGCCTATAACTCATTGACCCAGTGAAATATTTAAAACAACACAAATTCAAAGTCTTCAAGAATTAAAGAAAGCAAAACTGGTAAGTCAGATGTAGATTCTAATGACTAGAAAATGAAGAGCCAGCCAAACAATTTAGATAGAGAAAGGACAAATGCTATTTTGGATTTCCACTGATATTTCACATCTTGAAGTTGATAATCCCTTTTGTATGGAGGTCTCATAAAATGACATCTCTTTAATTTCAAGTAGCAGAGGATTACAGCAGTAAAATAAATTGGAAAGAACAGGTAAATGAGCAAATAGGCTTAAATGGGTTAAGGAAATAGAGAGATGGACTAGCAAATCAAATTGTTCAACATTTTCAATATAGACTAAGTAATGACTCCAGAACTTTTCATTTTAGTTTTACCCATGGAAGATAAACATCAAAAGAAAATAGATATTTAGCACAGAGCAAATGCATTAAATAGAAGGCGTGGTGATGATAATGAAGCTTTAGCATATACAGCAAGTAAACATATCTAATCACAAGAACTACCTAGGAGATTACTTAAATTAATACTCATAAGAAAGGCAACAAATAACTCAGATTCCCAAGAAATATTTCAATTCAAAGGAAAAACTCGATGAAATAAGAGTTAATTCTTAAAACTTTTGGGTCAAATATATTGTTATGATAATTTTGGTTTTGAGTTCTTGCTGTACCAAATGCATTATTTAGGATTGGCTTAAATGAACAAGGCTGGTAATAGATATATAGGATGTCAACAACTAAACATATGAGTAGGTAGGCAAACAAATAAATGGATAGACACAGATAAGTTGATGGATGGATAGAAAGATAGGTGAAAAAATAAAACTGATTTATAGCCCTCTGAAAATTAATTGATTTAAAGGCCTTAAATAGGAGAACCAGGATGGCAGCATAGGTAACAGCCAGTACTCACCCTCTCCCACAACCACATCAAAATTACAACTAACATACAGAACAGTCATCATTCAGAACCACCTGAAAGCTGGCTGAATGGAAGTGCTACAACTAGAGAAGTAAATAAGAAAGCACATCGAGACTGGTAGAAGGCATGGAGGTGCAGAATGGCTGGTCCAACATCCAATTGTGGTGTTGTGTGTTTTTGATCATTTGTTTGCTTTTTTTTTTTTTAATTAGGAGGGATATCTAGGCTGCAGTGGCCTCTCATAAGGAGAAAGGGGTCCAGCCCCACACCAGATCCCTCAGCACAGGATTCAAGTGCTGAGAAGAAAAGTCCCCATAACTTTGGGCTGTAAAAACCAGTGGATATTGTGGCTGAGTGACATGGAGGCTGCTGGAGACCCAGGCAATTCCTCTTAAAGGGCTCATGCATGGACTTACTCAGACTAGCTCCCTGTGACATACAGGGAGGAACTGAATTGTTTGGCATCAAGGAAAGAACTCAGGGGGTGACTTTCTCCCAGACAAAAGTGCTGGCAGAGGTCATTTTTCCTATGCTGAGGAGCTGATTGTTAGTTGCCATATCTGAGTTTCCATCAGCCTGGCTCACCCTATTAACTCCACCCAGATGATTCCCTGAGATTTGGCCAGCCCAATTTGCAGCCCCACCCAAGATCTTTGCAGCTGCTTTCCCACATGAATGGCCTGTCCTAATTCAGGCTTCATACTTTCCTAAAACCTCTCAAATAAGTAGGCTGCTGCTAGTACCACAAGTCTGGTACTAGCAGCAGCCTGCCTTATTTCACAGTTTGGCCTCTCCTAGGTACTTCCAAGCCCAACACAAGTAGCAACACAATCTGCAGATTGCCCTCTAGATCTTGATGGGTGGCCATAGGCAGGGCACAGGCAGTGGCTGACTTTGCACCTCCAAGGGGGCCCCAGAACAAGTGCACCAGGAAGATAGCTTCAGACCACAGATTCAGATTACAACTCTACACACCCACAAGTGACAAATTCAAGGGGTAGTCTCAGCGAACACCAAAGCCCTACTGAAGTGTGTTCTGCTCCATAGGGGTATCACCTGCACAGCAGCTCTTCCACTGTAGTCACAGCTGGCCCTCAAAGCCAATTGGCCTAGAGGCCAATTACTCCCAGTAATGCCAACAGCAATCAAGGCTCAACTAGAACAAGATACTGTACACAGCCTACATAGGGGTGCGCCTAGTATGCCCAGGTCAGGGGACTAGTGAGGCTGAGCTACTGGACTCAATGGGACACCTACTACACAAGGCCACTCTACCAATTCCAGGAGACATAGCAGCTCTACATAATACATAGAAACAAACGCAGGGAAGTAGCCAAAATATGGAGACAAAGAAACACATCATAAGTGAAAGAACAGAAGAAATCTCTAGAAAAAGAACTAAATGAATGGAAGCAAGCAATTACTAGATACAGAGTTCAAACAATAGTTATAAGGATGCTCAAGGATCGTAATGAGAGCTTCAAGGGACTTAGTGAGAAATTCAAGGAAATTAGTTGAGAACATCAAATACATAAAAAAGGGCCAGTCAGAAATGAAGGATACACTGACTGAAATAAATATTAATTTATAGGGAAGGAATCCACAGTAGAATAGAGTATGCCTTTAATACAGTTTCTCATGTTGTGGTGACCCCCAACCATAAAATTATTTTCATTGCTACTTTATAACTGTAATTTTGTTACTGTTAATGAATTGTAATGTAAATATCTGTGTTTTCCGATGATCTTAGGCTCTACAGCAGGGTCGCGGCATTAGAAAGTTGAGAACCACTGATATAGACCTTTTATTGAGGGAACTCTTTATATATTTCCTCCGTTTTCTTCTGTAACAATTGTTCTGTATAGGGTTTATGCTTCTAATAGTGTCAATTTTGTAAGTTATATATAAAAATAAATTATTTATAGTATTTACTCTTTCCATTTTTTAATTCATAAAGTAATTCAAAAGTGTCATGATTTTTTTATAATTTATTTTTATTAATTTTACTTTTCAATTATAGTTGATATTTAATTTTATATTAGTTTCAGGTATACAGCAGAGTGGTTAGAAATTTATATAATTTATGATGTGATCCCCCTAATAAGTCTAGTACTTACTTGGCATCATACATAGTTACTACAATATTAGTGACTATATTCCTTATGATGTACTTAACATTCCTAGGACTATTTTGTAACTGTCACTTTGTACTTCTTAATTCCTTCACCTTCTTCACCCAACCCCCCAATCCCTCTCCCATCTGGCAACAATCAGTTTGTTCTCTGTATGTATGAGTCTGTTTCTATTTAGTTTGTTCATTTATTTCATTCTCTAGAGTCCACATATATGTGAAATCACATGGTATTTGTCTTTCTCTGACTATTTCACCTAGCAATAATACCTTCTAAATCCATCCATGCTGTTGCAAATGGTAAGATTTCGTTGTTTTTAATGGCCAAGTATTTTTCTATTGTATACTGGTATTTGTAGCACTACTTTTTTATCCACTCATCTATTGACTAGAGGCCCAGTGCATGAAAATTCTTGCACTATGGGGGCAGTCCCTCAGCCTGGCCTGCACCCTCTCACAGTCTGGGACCCCTCGGGGGATGTCTGACTGATGGCTTAGGTCCGCTCCCCAGGGGATTGGGCCTAAGCCGGCAGTCAGACATCTCTCTGGCAGTCCAGGAGCCCTCAGGGTATGTCCACCTGCCTGCTTAGGCCCACTAGAGGGATTGGGCCTAAGCCATTAGCCAGACTTCCTTAGCATTGCTGTGGCAGTGGAAGAGGCTCCTGCCGCTGCTGCTGTGCTGGCCATACATGAGCCAGTCTCTGGCTAAGTGGTGCTTTCCCTGCGGAAGTGCAGTGACCAGGAGGGGGCAGCTCCTGCATTGAACGTCTGCCCCTTGGTGGTCACTGTGCATCACAGCAACCAGTCGTTCCACCATTAGGGTCAATATGCATATTGCCCTTTTATTATATAGGATGGGCACTTGGGTAGCTTCCATATCTTGAATATTGTAAATACTGCTGTAATAAATGTAGGGGTGCATATATATTTTTGAATTAGTGTTTTGGTTTTCTTTGATTATATACCCAGAAGTGGAATTACTGAGTCATAAGGCAGTTCCATTTTTAATATTCTGAGCAACCCCTATACTGTTTCCTACAGTTTCTGCACCAATTTACATTCTCACCAGTACTACAAGAACATTCCCTTTTCTCCACATCCTTGCCAATACTTATTGTCAATTTATTGATGATAGCAATTCTGACAGGTGTGAGATGATATCTCATTGTCATTTTAATTTGCATTTCTCTCACAATTACTGACATTGAGCATCTTTCCTTATGTCTATTGGCCATCTCTATGTCCTCTTTGGAGAAGTGTCTATTCAGGTCCTTTGCAGATTTTTAAATGGATTGTTTTGTTGGTATTGAGTTCTGTATAAATTTTGGATATTCACCGCTTATCAGATATATCACTGGCAAATATGTTCTCCCAGACAGTGGGCTGTCTTTTCATTTTGTTGCTGGTTACCTTTCCTGTGCAAAAGCGTTTTAGTTTAATTTAGTCCCATTACTTTATCTTTTGTTCCCCGTGCCTGAAGAGATGTATCAGAAAAAAATATTGCTATGAGCAATATCCAAGATAATAGGGCCTATGTTTTGTTCTAGAATTTTTGTGGCTTCGAGTTTATCATTTAAGTCCTTTATCCATTTTGAGTTTATTCTTGTGTATGTGGTAAGAAGGTAGTTGTTTTAATTTGTTGCTGTTATCTGTCCAATTTTTTCAACACCATTTATTGAATAGAATGTATTCACCCCACTGTATGTCCTTGCCTCCGTTGTTAAATATTAATTAACCATAGGTACAGGGGTTTATTTCTGGGCTCTCTATTCTGATCCATGGGTTTATATGTCTATTTTAATGCCAGTGCCATGCTGTGTGATTACGATGGCCTTGTAGTTTAGTTTGATATCAGGCAGTGTGATACCTCCAACTTCGTTGTTCTTTCTCAAGTTGCTGTGACTATTTGGTATCTTTTGTAGTTCCATATAAATTTCTGGACTATTTGTTCCAGTTCTGTGAAGAACACCATTGGTATCTTCATAGGAATTGCGTTGAATCTATAAATTGTTTTGGGTAGTATGGACATTTTAATAATTCTTCCAATCCAGGAACACAGTATATGTTTCCACTTATATGTATCTTCTTCAACTTCTTTCTTCGGTGTCTTACAATTTTTGAAGTACAGATATTTCACATGCTTTGTTAAATTTATTCCAGTATAATTTATTTTTATTCCATTTTAAATGGAATTATTTTCTTCTTTTCCCTCTGTGATAGTTAATTATTGGTGTATATACCAGTAAATGCAACTGATTTATGGAATTTATTTTGGATCCTGCTACTTTACTAAGTTCATTTATCAGTACTAGTAGTTTTGGGTAGAATCTTTATGGTTCTCTCCATACAGTATCATGTCATTTTCTCATATGTGTGTCTACTTGTCGAAATCACAGGTATGTGGCCTGATTGATGGGATCCTGGATGTTGACAGTTTTTCCACGTGTCCCATGTGAGAGGACCCCTGCGGTCTTCATCTGTCAGCACGTAGAGACCCCTGCACCCACTTTAGCAGCTGCTCAGCTTCCCTCCTCCATGTGGACCAGGACTGGTAGATCCCAACCCTTTCTATGGTCATTGGTGTTTTGTCTACTGCCCAGCTATTTCATCAGTGCTCTGACGGGTAGTCTGGAAAATACAGCTTTGAAAAATTGTGCAAGAGTTTCTGTGGGGTAACCTCCTAGGGTGAGCACTGCCCGGTGCAGGTGTGCCCCTGTGGGGCTCTGACAGGTCCTGCACACGGTCCTCCCAGAGGCGGGGCCTGGTCACCACGAGACCACAGCCTGCCAGTCTGACGGTGACAGTGCGCTCTGCCCATTGGGATAGTCAGGCAACTCTGACATATCCTGGCATGAGAACTGCCTCTCCTTGCAAGTGCTTGTGTTTGCTCTTTGTCCCTTTAGAAAACACCAACTTTTGAGAGTTTTCTCCGCCACAGGGATGTTAAACCTCTCTCTTGGGTCCTCGGGTTGTGAGGAGTGCTTTCTAGCTTGTGGTTTCTTTCCAGATTTCTGCATTTTTCTCCTTTTTTGTTTTGAGCACAGGAAGAGCCAGCCACTGCCTGACTGGCTTCTGGCCATGGGGTTGCATTTAGCACAGAGGTCCCTACCCAGAAATCATAGATCATGTACACACTTACTAAAAGGGCTTTTTTCTTTTCTTTACATTTGATCACTACCTAGAATTTACCTTTCAAATAACAAAAATGCTATTACAGATTTTAAAAAAATTTCAACAAACACAAAAATGGCACCTATTGCAAGATTCTATTTCTAGGAAACATCTGGATGAGGTAAAGCAGCAGAGACAGAAAGCAGATCAAGGGTTGCTAGGGGCAGGAGGTGTGGGGAGTGAGTACTGTTGGTGCAGGGTATCCTTTTGGGGTGATGGAACATCCTGCAACTAGATAGTGGTGGTGTTTAAACAGCAAAGGGAATGTACTTCATGCTCAGAAATGGCACCATTTAAAATACGAACAATATTCATTTATTTATTATTTACAATAAATTATACAATGGAAAAATGAAGGCTAAAAACAGAAAAAACATAATAATATAAGAAAAAAAAAACAAACAAAAAAAACCCCAAATAAGAAAAATAGAAAGATAAAAAACAGAATCACGCCATGGAGAACATAAAAACAAAATAAAAAAAAAATAAAAGAAAAGGAAAAGATCAAGGAGTGGGGGTATAATAAGTTTTTCCCTTGGGTCAGGGTGAGCCCATTTAACAAGTGGCCCTTGAACTGGCTTCTCCACAGGCAGCTCCTCCTCTGAGGCAGGAACCAGCATGGGCTCCAGGGAGGGTTCTTCCTCCAGTGGGGGTGGGGCCTTAGTTTCGTCTGGGGCCGGCCCTGGCTCCACAGCTGCAGCTGGAGAGGCTGCTGGAGGTGGTGAAAGCTCTAGAGGTAGACACGCCTCCAGCTCTGCTTCCTGCTCCTCAGGATGGACTTCCGTTGTGACAGGAGGAGCTGCCTCCTGGGCTGGTGCTGGAGTTGGGAGAGGAGAAAAGATCACCCAGGTGCCTGCATGTCCATCTGTCCTACAAAGACAGAACACAGCCACAGCCCAGGACCCATCACAGGACGTCCTCCATGCCCAAATTCAGCACATGGGTGGTCTGAGGCTGGTCTTTTCTCCTGGCCAGGCTCTGGGGGTGCTCCATGTGTGTCTGACAATTTCTCCCCATAAACTCACATGGACCTCCCCCACCTTCCCACTCCCACACCTCCCCACCTGCTCACCTTTGGGCTCTGCCTCCTTGGGCTCCAGGTCTTCCGGCCTGGTGTCATTAACATTGGCATAGTACTTCAGCATGGAATTGAAAATGGCCATCTGCATGTTGGGACTGAGCGGCTTCGAGGTTGTCGGCATGTTGGGCCTGGACGGCTTTGGTGGAGGAGTCCTCCTCCATCCACCCACGGGCCCTGGCTCCCCAGACACCCAGGTGGCCACACGCACTTCAGGCCTGCCCTGGCCCTCAGTGGTGTGGCTCACCGGCCCCTCACTCCCGGACATGGGGAAGGGGTCTTCCTCCACCAGCTGCTGCTCCACCTTGATCTGGGCTGAGCTCTGCAATGACAGTGACCGGCAGCCAGTCAGGAGGACTCAAGCCCTGCCCGGCCCTAGTCACTGCTGCTTCTGCCTCCTGGACCTTCTGCTCCCGGATCAGGCCCAGCCCTGTGTCTGCACAGACCTCCACCCAGGGGAAATGAGAGTCACCTCCAGGGCTCGGGATAGACCTCGGGCAGAGGGCGCCACCCAACTCCACGTCCACCCAGCCAGGCTTGACCTGGGGTGCGAACATGACTGGTCCTGACCCCCCGCAACCCAACCTATTCCTGTTCCGGGAAGCCCCTCCCATGTGAACACCCCTTCACCCCCGCAACACACACACACACACACACACATACACACACACACACACACACACACGGAAGGGGGAATAAGGCTGCTCAGGTGGGATCAGAGTGGTGGCCTGGCCCACACACAACCACCCTGGACCTCCCTGAGTTACCTCTGGGTCCCTACGTGCAAAGGGCCACAGGTGTCGTCTGGGCTGAGTCCGGATCCAGTGGCGGGCACGTGGGAATATACTCTCATCGCTGCCTCTCTTGAGGCCTCGGCCTCAGGACACCGGGAGACAACAGAAAACACGGTGTCCTCTCCAATGTCTCTATCCCAGTGAGATGGGAAGGGGCAGTTACAGAATGTGATGCACAGTTACCGGGTTCTGTTCGGCTCCATCGTCAGGAAGTGAGGTCACCCGTGGGTCCCCTACCCCGAGCATCTCCTCAGACATGAGCAGTGACCTCACTTCCTGACGATGGAGTCTAACAGAACCCGGTAACCATGCACCACATTCTATAACTGCCCCTTCCCGCCTCACTCGGCTAAAGGCATTGGAGAGGACACCATGTTTTCATGTTGTCTCCCAGTGTGCCGAGACCGAGGCCTCAAGAGAGGCAGCGATGAGAGTGCATTCAGGCGTGCCCGCCGCTGGATCAGGACTCAGTCTAGACGACGGCTGTGGCCCTTTGCACGGCAGGACCTGGAGGTAACACAGGGAGGCTTAGGGCAGTTTTGTTCAGGCCAGGCCACCACTCTGATCCCACCTGAGCAGCCCTATGTCCCTCACGGTGTGTGTGTGTGTGTGTGTGTGTGTGTGTGTGTGTGTGTGTGTGTGTTGGGGGTGGTGGTGAAGGGGAGTTCAGGGTGGGTTTGGGGGTCAGGACCAGTCATGTTTGCACCCCAGGTCAAGCCTGGCTGGGTGGACGTGGAGTTGGGTGGCGCCCTCTGCCCGAGGTCTATCCCGAGCCCTGGAGGTGACTATCATTTCCCCTGGGTGGAGGTCTGTGCAGACACAGGGCTGGGCCTGATCCGGGAGCAGAAGGTCCAGAGGGCAGAAGCAGCAGTGACTAGGGCCACGATTGAGTCCTCCTGACTGGCTGCCGGTCACTGTCATTGCAGAGCTCAACCCAGATCAAGGTGGACCAGCAGCTGGTGGAGGATGACCCCTGCTTCATGTCCAGGAGTGAGGGGCCGGTGAGCCACACCACTGAGGGCCAGGGCAGGCCTGAAGTGAGTGTGGCCACCTGGGTGTCTGGGGAGCCAGGGCCCGTGGGTGGATGGAGGACTCCTCCACCGAAGATGCCCAGGCTCTACCATCCTCGAGCCTTGAAGCCGCTCAGTCCCGACACGCAGAGGGCAATTTCCAAGTATGTCTTGTCGCTCTATGGCCCTCTTAATGACACCAGGCCTGAAGACCAGGAGCCCATGGAGGCAGAGCCCAAGGGTGAGCAGGTGGGGTTGATAGGGGTGGAGTGGGTGGGGAGATCCATGTGAACTTATGGGGAGGGATTGCTGCCAGACACACAGGGAGCACCCCCAGAGCCTGGCCAGGAACAAAGACCAGCCTCAGACCACCCATGTGCTGGACTTGGGGCATGGAGGACGTCCTGTGGTGGGTCCTGGGCTGTGGCTGTGTTCTGTCTTTGTAGGACAGATGGACATGCAGGCACCTGGGTGATCTTTTCTCCTCTCCCAACTCCAGCACCAGCCCAGGAGGTGGATGAGGCTCCTCCTGTCACACCGGAAGTCCATCCTGAGGAGCAGGAAGCAGAGCTGGAGGCACCTCCACCTCCAGAGCTCTCACCACCTCCAGCAGCCTCTCCAGCTGCAGCTGTGGAGCCAGGGCCGGCCCCAGACGAAACTGAGGCCCCACCTCCACTGGAGGAAGAACCCTCCCTGGAGCCCATGCTGGTTCCTGCCTCAGAGCAGGAGCTGCCTGTGGAGGGCCCAGCTCAAGGGCCCAAGGGTGAGAAAGTGGGGAGTTTTAGGGGTGGGAAGGTTAGAGGAGGTTCATGTGAGCTTCTGGGGAGAGACTGTTGCCAGACACCTAGGGAGCACCCCTAGAGTCTGGCCAGGAGCAAAGAACACCTAAGACCACCCATCTGCTGGACTGCCAGTGGGGAGCACATCCTGTGGTGGGTCCTGGGCTGTGGCTGTGTTCTGTCTTTGTAGGACAGATGGACATGCAGGCACCTGGGTGACCTTTTCTCCTCTCCCAACTCCAGCACCAGCCCAGGAGGCAGAGGCGGCTCCTCCTGTCACACCGGAAGTCCATCCTGAGGAGCAGGAGGCAGAGCTGGAGGCACCTCCACCTCCAGAGCTTTCACCACCTCCAGCAGCCTCTCCAGCTGCAGCTGTGGAGCCAGGGCCGGCCCCAGACGAAACCGAGGCCCCACCACCACTGGAGGAAGAACCCTCCCTGGAGCCCATGCTGGTTCCTGCCTCAGAGGAGGAGCTGCCTGTGGAGGGCCCAGCTCAAGGGCCCCTTGTTAAATGTGCTCACCCTGTAATAAGGGCAAAACTAGATATTTTCCTTTGCTTTTCTTTTTTTCTTTTGTTGTCTTTTTGTTCTCCATGGCATGATATAATTTTTCATCTTTTGATTTTCAGTATTTTGAGGTTTTGGGGATTTTTTGCCTTTATTATTTTCTTTTTTCTGTTTTTAGTCTTCACTTTTCTATTGTATAATCCTGTTTAAGTAATAAATAAATCTTATTATTCATCTTTTAAGTGTTGCCATTCCTGAGCATGAAGTACATTCATGATGCTGGGCAAGCATCACTACTGTCTATCTAGAGGCAGTGCACACACCAGCACATGTCAGAGATGCCCCACCTCCCCAGTGGGGACACACACACTGTCACCACTGGGGAGAGAGCGCTGTCACCATTGGACTGGCCGTTTTCTCATGCCCATCAGCCCTGGGGACAAAGTGAGGTAGCAGAGGCCCCGCAGGTTCCCTGGGGAGGTAGGGGAATGGCCCCTCCTCTGGGAAGAATAGTATGCAGGACCTGCCCAAGTCCCACAGATGCACACTTGCACCTGGCAGTGCTTACCCAACAGAAATTCTTGCACAATTTTTCAAAGATTATTTTTGAGAATACCCATCAGAGCACTGACAAAATTAGGTAAAACTCTAATGTCCATAGAAAGGTGATGGACTCTACCAATCCTGGTCCACATGGATTAAAGAAGCTGAGCAGCTGCTAACGTGGGTACAGGGGTCTCTAAGTACTGATAGATGAAGGCCTCAGGTGTCCTCTCACTTGAATTGAAAAGAAGATAATGAAATAGAAGTTGATGCACTAAAAGAAAATACTGACTTACCAGAAGAAAAGTTTCTTATTTCTGACAATTCTCCTGATGATCAAGGAGTTCATGCAAAAATATATATAGTTTGTAATTCTTTCTCAGTTTTTCTGTTTTGATTTAGTTAGGATTCAAACAGTTCAAACGTAATTTATTCATTTATTTGATTGCTAAATACAAACCTCTTCATAAAAATATGTCTCAAAATATTTTGTGGAATATAAAAGAACACATCCTTTATGTAAGAAATTATTTTTCTTACTATACAAAAATGAAAAGTCACATTTTTAAAAGCTTAATTTTTTTCTTATTTATGGTTCAAATGAAAGTCTTTTAGCCATAAGAAAGCAGATATTGGTTACTCAGAAGACAAGTATGACACTGAAACTATTCAGAGCATATATTTCAAAATAACTAAGTATAGTTAAATAGAATTTTTTTCCCCATGCATACTTGTGGGAGAATGATAGTCACCTGGCTGAAGTTGAACTTCTATACAGTCTTCAAATTTTTTTCTTGATTCTTAATATGACCTTTGGTTTCTAAAAATCCCACCAATTCTCTCCTATTATCAAAAGGCAACTTTTATATGATAATTGAATTTAAGATGGAGGAAAATCAACTCTTTAAATTATTTATAGAAGTTCGGTTGTATAGTGTTTGGAAAGCTTCTTAACTCAAAAATATTAGGGGTCTTCATATTTATTTTTATGACTGTTTTCACTATAAAATAGATGGATAAAATCCCTATTACCTTACTTGGGAGACTTAAAAACTTTTGGGCATGGTGTAAGTGGGAATCCTCATTTCTGGGTATTTCCAGTCTATCATCTCATTGAATGTTTGGGGAGTGGGAAAATGTTCTTATCTAGGTTGGTGGTAATGTTGTTGGGATTAGGATTAGGGACATTCATGAAGTGGCTAGCTCAGGTGACCAGGGAGGCTGTATTAATGAGCCCCATAAGGCACTTACAATATAATGCCATCCTACGAAAATAGGGAGAGATAGCAGATCTACCTAATACACAAAAACAAGTACAGAGAGGCAGCCAAATGAAAAGACAAATAAACAGGCCCCAAATGAAAGAACAGGAGAAATCCCCAGGAAAAGAACTAAATGAAATAGAGGAAAGCAATTTACCAGAGACAGAGTTCAAACAATATTTATAAAGACGTAAATGTTAGACTTGAAATCATAAAAATCCTAGAAGAAAACATATGAAATAAAATCTCAGACATTCCTCAGAGCAATATTTCCTCATATATATTGCTTCAGGCAAAGGGAAACAAACAAACAAAATAGACAAATGGGTCTACCTCATAAGTAAAAGTTTTGCACAGCAAAGGAAAGCATCAACAAAATGCAAAGACACCCCACTGAATGGGAAAACATATTTGTCAATGATACATCTGCTAAGAGTTAATATCCAAAATTTCTGAAATACTTATACAACTCAATTCCAAGAAAACAAAAATCCAATAAAAATGGGCAAAGAACCTGAATAGATACTTCTCCAAAGAGGACATGCAGATGGCCAATAAACATATGAAAAGATGCTCAATGTCACTAATCATCAGAGATATACCAATTAAAACCACAATGAGATGTCACCTCACACCTGTCAGAATGGCTATCATTAAATCAACAAACAAGTGTTGGCGAGGATGTAGAGAAAATGGAACCCGTTGCACTATTGGTGGGAATGCAGATTGGTGCATCCACTGTGGAAAACAATATGGACTTAGCTCAAAAAATTAAAAATGGAACTGCCTTAAGACACAGAGATTTCCACTTGTAGGAATGTATCCAAAGAATATCGAAACACTAATTCCAAAGAATATATGCACTCCTCTGTCCCTTGCAGTGTTATTTATTTTTTCTGTTTACTTTCTAGTCCATGGAAGTGTTTTGTTTTCTGTTTTATGGTCTAGGTATGACTTTGTTTTCTCTGCTCAGATTTTACATAACTTTCTTATACCTTAGAACAAAGAGAGTACATCAGAACATACTTTGTTAACTTGCCCAGAATATTCCTATTCTCTTTAACCCACTCTGAACAGGCTTTTATCCCCCTAGGAAATTTCTGAGCGCAGTCACCCATAAAATATCTATCCTGTCAAATCTAATGGTCAGTTCTAAGTCCTCAACTCAAGGGTGGTAGATACTAGTGGTCATTTTTTTCTTGATGCATTTTCTTGTCAAGTTATTTTTAGGACAGTCTAACCGCCTATTCTCTCTAACTTTAACCTCAGTTTCCTTGGCTGGCTCTTCATCTTTCCTTTGAACTTTAGTTATTGGTATATCACAATGTTCCTCAAATATTTTCCCTACTCTATCCATAATTACTGCCTATGTGATCTCATTTAGTACCATAGATATTAATATATATATATATATATATATACACACACACACATATATATATAATATATATACTTTATAATATATAATATATACCTAATTGAAACATGTAAATATATACTTTATATAAATTATATAATATATGCACATGAACATATACACATACATATATATGTATATAGAGTGTATCACTAGTCCTTTTTTCCCCCCTTACCTCTAAAGTCATCCATACACAGTCTTTTCCACATTTCCACTTTGATACTAAACAGTTATCTAAAACTAATACAATTAAAGCATAACTTTGATTCCCTCTACCCCAATACCTCTCTACAGACCTAACATTCTACTCCACACCAGCATATTCTGTTGTCTATGTTCCTACAATAGCCTCCTAACTGACTTCTTGCTTCCACCATTGTCTCCTACACTTTATCTGTAACTAGTAGCCAAATAAATCAGATCACATCATATTCCTGGAGAAGACCATCCAGTAGCTTTCCATCACACTTAAAATAAATGCACTCTTTTTATCATGGCCTTAGAAGCCTTAACTCACTTCACAACTATCATCCCATACTACTGTCTCCTTCGCACAATTCATTCTAGCAGCATTTGCATTCCTATTATCCTTTGAAATATTTATTACCCTGAACTCAGAATGCTCTTTTCAAAAATCTTTACATAGTTCACTTCCTCCCATCTTTAAGTCTCTATTTAATTGCTAACCTTCAGAGAGATGTTTTATAAACACCCAATAATCTGTCACTCTCCAAGTCCTAAATTTTCTTTGTAGCATCTTTAAAATTCTTTTTTCAGCTTTATTGATGTATAATTGAAAACTAAAATTGTAAGAGATTTAGTGTACATTATGATGTTTTGATAATATATACATTGTTAAAAGACTCCTCTGCATCTATTTAATTAATACAATCTTCACTATGTATTTGTAAAAATTTTATATATATTCTACTCTCTGCTAATTTCAATTATACAATACAGTTATCAACTAGTCACCAAATTACACATTAGATCTTCATACCATATTCATTTTACTTTATTTTTAAAGCATCCATCATTACTTCATATTCTAAGATTTATTATTGACTTGTCACCTGCTTATCTCACCCACTAGAATTCAAGTTCCCTGAGGGCAGGTATTTGATTTCTCTTACTCATCATTGTTCCTAGAGCAGCTAGAAGAGTCCTTAATATTGCCCAATATGCATTTAATAAATATTTGTAGAATTAACAAGTTATGGCATTCCACCAATGATCAGGGATCTAATTAGACTAATCAGCTAGCACTGCTCCTACAGTGAGGAAGTAGTGTATAGTATATTTTTAGATCTAGTAACCAGAAGCATGGAGGGAAAAACATTTTTTAACTTTTTCCTTTAAATCTCCTTCACTTGTGCTCTAGAGTAAGAGCACAACCAACGGTCATAGACAATGTTAGCACTGAAGGCACTCACACAACACTGCATGCATCACCGTTTGATTTCTTTTTACCTGTGCATTTTGAATTTCCAGCTTCTCAATTCCCAATGGCTGGGTGTGTGTATAATGTTTAAATACTTACATTTAAACTAGAGGCCCAGTGCATGAATTCGTGCACCTTGAAAGGAAATGTGGGCCATGAGGCTGCAGTGGGCACGGGCGGGTTTCAGCCCATCCTTCACGCCCACTCCTGGCCCCTTCCCCCGGTCTCCTGTGTGCTGGCAGCCCAGCTCCCGCTGCCACAACTCCCACCCGCTGACTGCACCAGTAGTACCTCAGGAGCAGGGGGAGGTGCAGAAGCCCTCATGGGCAATCAGGGCCTGCAGCCTTCATTCGCATCCGCTGATGGTGCTGAGCAAGCAGGTGTGAGCACTGGGCAGGACTGTGGTGTATGGGAGCAAAGACTTTTCAGTAACCACTAAAAGCTCGCCCTGATGACAGCAACCGGCTCCCCACCTTGGTCTGGCGTCCCCACTGCTCCACCATCCCACCGAAGACGATGCCCGCCATGTCCCATGTGTGCCCGCTGGTGGTCAGCATATATTATAGCGACCAGTTGTTAGTTTGTTCCACTGTTCAGTCTATTTGCATATTAGCCTTTTTTTATGTAGGAATCTAAACATAATTATTGCCCTCTCCTTTGAGATTTATGCTTAATACAGCCTAAAATTTGCGGAATATTAGACCTCTGAATTATTTGTTGTGACAGGAATATCATTCCATTGTAGGCTCTTATGACATGTTTAATGTAATCTGAATTTAAAGCTATTCAGGATATTCAAAGAAAGAGACCCATAAGTGCTCCAATTCTTGATAACTAAGAAAGCATTAGAAACATCAGCTCTGAAATTCAGTAGTCGATCTAAGAAAGTCAGTTTCCTTTCATGCTGTTTAAATTGCAGCGAGGGTATGAAGGGTTCTCCCTTAGTTGGATGCTCCAGGAGGCCCACTTCCCGTGTGCAGTGAGGGTTCCTATTTAGAATGCCAAATCTGGAAACAAATCCGGGAGGCCCTAGAGATGCAATCTGGGAACCACTGAACAATATTGAACGTTGTGTCAAAACTGGAGGATATAATATGGCAGACCTGTGACAGCCGGAGAGTTATGCATTTTAACATTTATGCTTCTGAAAACTGCAGCAGAACTAATAAGACAGGAGGAAAAAAATCCCCATAAATTACAAACATTCAGCTGATAGGAAGAGGCAAGAATCTTCAAATGTTATGCAAGCTTGGACATATATAATTATACTGAATTGACTAGCATCCCCGAAAAAGTCATGTTCACTCAGAACATGTGAATGTTATCTGATTTAAAAACAGGGTCTCTGTAAATGCACTCAGGTTAAGGTGAGGGCATACTGCAGTAGGGTGGGCCTAGACTAATGACTTGATGTCCCAGTAAGAGGGAAGTTTGGACACAAACGCATATAGAGGAAAGACAGCCATGTGGAAATGTAGGCAGAGACTGAAATTATGCAGCCACAAACCAAGGACTGCCAAGGACTGCCAGTATCCACCAGGAGCTAGACTGGCATGGAAGGAAGGATCCTTCTCTAGATTCATTGAAAGAAGCATCTCATATCTGTGGGAAATCATAACCCTCTCTTCTGCTGATGCTGGGATTTAACACACCAGAAACAGGCTTTCTTGGACTTCTGAGAATATGCCAAATTGATTTAAAAATTGCCACATGATGACTTGCAGTGTAAAGAAATTCGCAATTGAGTACTTGGAGGTTTGTCAGAAGCTATCATTCAGAGTTAAGTTCCTGTCTGTGATTGACTGAAGGAGGTCTATGGTTTATTTTAAAAAACAGAAAACAATAACAACAAAATACTCAGCACCAACATAAAAATTCATACATTCCAGTCCAGTTATTACACAGGCTTAATTTATCATTCTTTCTCAGCTGGACTTTGATACGACAGTCAATAGATTCATTCAGATCTGAACTTTCATTTTCTCACTGGAGCATGTTCTCTAATTGAATACTGCTTACACTTTGTATTGGGAATGGGAAACACTCCAGGAGGTCTTTTTATTAAAGGAAGCTGAGAGGTAGTGGTACATAATTGTCTGAGTTGCATTACAAATAACTCTATAGGAGACACTAAAATTTGCCCCCTCTACCTAAGATAAATAATGTTGATATTCCAACTACTGTTTGAGACAAAACTGTGTATCTATCTACCTATCTAATCTCAAATGATATTATTTGGTCTTGCCATGGGGAAAAGTAATTATTTTCTCACACAAATCAATGCCTGTTTTCAATACATCTTAAGTTCTCTTGTTCACTACGGATTAGATGTTGTTACAATGACTGGCAGGAATAGTCCTCTAGTATTCTTTTAGGTTTAGCCTGAGTACCATTCAGAGTAATTCTAAATCTAAGGAATGGTTTTTGAAAGCCCCTCGTGTTTCCTTCTAACTCTAGGAACTCTAGGTTGAGCCTGTCCACCAGAGTGGCATTCGGAAAATTAGAAGACCTTAAACATTACAATGATTCCTTCTTCAATATCACATTGGGGTTATGGGAAAGAATAGAAATACAAGAAGTAATTAATGCAAGCCTCTTTTGATTTTTAATTAACTTTTATTTATCTAGAATGGTATTTAGCATTAAAGGGACAAGGATTAAATTCATTTTCTTTGACATATTAGTTGCATTACTAATTTAAGGCTCAGTTTACACATAATTAAACAATTTTGCATTTTAAATGTGAGATATGTCAAAAGTCTAAGACACTATTTCTCATTAATGGCTCATTAGTGGCTCAGTAGATTATTATTTTAGCTCTTAATCCATTTCTTGTGACCAACAATGTAACATGCCATTGTGTAGAGTTAAGGCAGTCATCTCTAATTTGAAATGGCAGACTTTCCTACCTACACTATCCCTTCAGGCAGCCATTAAGATCAATCACAAATAAAATCACTTGCCATTCCAATTCTAGCTACTCAGTTTACTGCTCTGAGAAATACAAGAGTTTGAAACATGATGTCTGTTATTAAAAACTTGAATCTGGTTGATTAGACAAATAACAAAACAAAATGTAAAAAATAGTAGTAAGGTTAGATACCAGGTCATTTTCAGGTTTACAAGTTGATAAATATAAATCCAAATGAGTAATTTATAGATAAAGTGAAAGAGTGGGGAAGAGTTGGAAAGAGCTCTAAATTTACAGGATATTAAAAATATCCTACTTCTTCCCTTCTTCCTCGAACAGGTTGTTCAATCTCAACTCCATTCATTAACCTCTGTGGGCTCCAATTTTTTCCTCTTTAAAATAACAGATTACATTTGACACAATGTTTTCCAACTCTATCATTAGGGCTGGAGGAATCAGTAGAAAATGATCCCAAGATTTGGGGAGAGAAAGGGTCCACAGAGCATGTGAAATGAGCAATGAAAGATGAGTTGAATTCAGGTGAGGAAAAACAGGTGAAGATGGCATCAGATGAGAAAATATCGTGAGCAATGGCTCTTGATCTGACAATTCTAGACACATTTAAAAGCACAATGATGGTGATGAGGATGATGAAGATAATGCAAAATACATTAGATTAGAGCAATCCACCCCTACACTTGCCAGATTTATACAAAATGTATAATACAGTGTTGCTCAAATAAAATTCATCTAAAATTGGAATACCTTTGCCCCAACAACAGTAACAAAAAAGCATGTAGTCTTCATTAATATGTTAATTTGCCCATTTCCCATCAGACTGAACATAAAGGTCTCATGCACAGGTTGACCCAGTTAACAACACTATACAGTGGTATCTTTCTTACTTTAACCTTTTGCACTAGGATGTCGAGTGTGACTTGGCACCATTAGCATTAGAATAAAGGAATCGAGAAAAAAGCAAGCCAGTGCAAAGGGTTAAAGAGTATCTTCCCAAAACTAGTGTTTGAAAAGAATGAAACCTGGAGGGATTTAATATTTCATGAGGAAATGGGACTCAAAGAATAGACTTAGGAAAAGGCTGCTTTAACTACTGCTTTTAATCACTAAAATAAAATTCAGTAACGTAAGAAATATGCTTCTTATTTATCTTCAGAGAAAAGAAACAGCATGTGGCCAGGTGGCTGTTGAATTTCCCCAGAGCAAACAGGATGTGTGGGTGGGGAGAGAGGATGAGACCTGTACACGTGGCTGATAGTGCATGTCCTAGGAAGATTCCCCTAGGTCCCTCGTTTGCAAACTGTGACTCGCGAGCCACATGCGGCTCTTTGGCCCTTTGAGTGTGGCTCTTCCACAAAATACCATGGCCTGGGTGTATCTATTTTGAAGAAGTGGCATTAGAAGAAGTTTAAGTTTAAAAAATTTGGCTCTCAAAAGAAATTTCAATCGTTGTACTGTTGATATTTGGCTCCGTTGACTAATGACTTTGCCGACCACTGCCGTAGGTGGAGGCAACTAGAGAAGGCCCAGCCCATTTTTTTAAATAACCCAATGGGAGATAGCAAGACCTAGGCGACCTATTAGGAAACAGGTGACCAAATAGTCCTCAGCCAATGAGGAACTGGAGGAGGGTCTAAATTAATAGGATATGTCCCCTGCCCAACGTGTGATCCTGTACAGCAGGCACCTGCTCTTGAGAGTGTTATTAGAAGTCTCATTTTCACCACGCTTCTGTTTCCTAGTCTGTCATTTGAAATTTGGACAGGTAACCTTCTCACAGTAACACATTACATAAAGATAACATTAATGACATATACTACATTTTATTTGCCCTTGCCCCCCTCCAGCCCCAGGCCTTCACCACCCTATTGTCTATGTCAATGGGTTATGCATACATGCATACAGGTTCTTTGGTTGATCTCTTCCCACCCGCACACCTTCCCTCTGAGCTTTGACAGTCTGCTCCATGCTTCTACATTTTAAATAATTGATATTGGAACCTTCACCATTGATTTCCCTGTCAACTTTTTTGTTTGTTTGTTTGTTTGTAACTGTTTAATAGCTTTTTAAAAAACATTAGCTTTCTCTCTCCATAGCGGGTTTGAGATACAGTTAGTGGGGACCTTCCTGCCAGAACCTCCAGTTCCCTGACCTTCTATACATCCAGCTGTCCTACTGGTCTCTCCATAGGACTGCAGCTCTCTGCCCTCTCTGCTCATCCACCAGGACTCCTGAACTTGCAAACACACACAAATATCTTATGACCGTGTTAAATTTCTGAGGATTCCTCTTCTTCAAAATTTCAATTATTATATTTATCTATCATTTTTATTTATGGGTGAATAGCTAAATAAATAAAATAGCACATTAAAATGGTAGTTATTGGTATCTAAAAGCATAACTAGCTAGCTACATCTACTTTACTGTGTATTAAGAGTACATTGAAAAGCATCTTTTTCTACACTTTTCCTAATTTCTTATATCGTTCTTCATAATGCCCAGTAGCTAAGTCCTGTTATGTTCTCAGAGATGTACAGTGATTAGAGTTACTAGATTTAGCAAATAAAATACAGAATGCTGCCCTAGCTGAGTGGCTCAGTTGTTTCGAGCATCATTCCGTACACCAAAAGGTTGTGGTTTGATTCCCAGTCAGGGCACATACCTAGGTTGTGGGTTTGATCCCTGTTCAGTGCACAACTGATTGATGTTCCTCTCACATTGATGTTTCTCTCTATCTCTTCCCCTCTTTCTCTTTCTCTCATCTTCCCTCTCTTCCACTCTCTAGGAATTGATGGAAGAAGTGTCCTCTGGTGAGGATTAACCAAAAAAGAAAATTCAGGTTGGTATAAAGGAAATTTAGTTTAAATCTTAAAAGGGTAAAAAAAAAAAACAAAAAAAAAACAAAACAAAAAAAAACCAAAAAACACACAGCTTTTGTTTGTTAATATCAGGACCATTTTCAATATAAAACTTCAAGAAGTACTGAATTATTTATTTTTATTTGGAAAATATTATGGGTAAACAGCTGAACAAATAAAATAGCACATTAAAATTGTAATTTGTACTTAAAAGCATTAAAATGGGTTTTAAGATGTTTTGAGAGCCTTTTACCTTATTTTATGAACTAGTAATATTCCAATTAAGACTCATTCAAATTCACAAAATTGAGGCAAGTATAAGTGGCACCATACTAAACTGAGAATAGAGACTCTTATTCTAATTTCTTATACAAGCAAAAGCCAGATGACTTAACAGAGATATTCTTCCTCTGTTTACTCATCTTAAAACTAGGGGTCATATCTTATCAGGGAGCTTGGGCTGAGGAAAAGAATGTGGAACAGATTTTTCCTACTTATTTTTTCTCTGTCCAAATTCTACCCAATGCACCAGATTTAACACTTCCAACTTTTTCAGAAATAAGGTCTTGAAGGAAGGAAGGTAGGCTGAGGGGAGAGAAGAGGGAAGTCAGAAAAAGGAGAAAGGAGGTTTGATTTCAGCAAATCAGAATAAGATCTACTTTAGTCCTTTCCCCATACTCTGAAGATCATAAGAGTTGAAAGCCCAAAACAATATTTTTGTTGTTCACGATAATTCCTGATTCACAAGATTTCACCTAAAATTTCCTTCCTAAATCCATCACTCCTCCCCCCACACCCCGCCAAAAGAAGGCCTTGGCCACTTTTATTTGTTCCATGAATAAACAAAACAAAACAAAGACTTTGAACTTGCACTGAGATTGAGAATACTTCTTCAAATTGACATTCCTTAAATATTTACTCCATATTTACTCAACATCTGGTGGAGAGGTGAAGATCTCTAAGGAGAAACAAAAAGCAGGAAGAATTCTCATGACAATGGCCTATACCTCCTCTAGACCTCTGAACAGTGCAATACTCAACTCAGCTGGAGAAGGGAGAGTTAACCAGTTCAGCCCACATTGAAAGGCTATGTAGTGTGCCTCTGATTGTGGAGGATGAGGGACTGGATATCAAAGAACTCCTTCCAACCATATATAATGTTTCCCTGAGTGTTTTTATATATATGATGTTCTCCTCCAGCATACATTTCTAATGATGTTTAGTGCCCCTAATAGACTGACATCCAGCCTGCCCTTTGTCAGTCAAGAGAAGACAATACCATACCTTGGGCCCTATATGTGTCATTCTTGATCTTACAAGGGAAGACTCAGGACATAGAAAATCATCGAAATCCTGATTAAGTCAAAAGTCTCAAAATGGGCTGATGAGTTACAACAGGTGTTTACCTATATTATCTGCCAGTGCTTAACTGTGGTAGATAATATAGGTAATATAGAATGAGGTTTGAGAATGACTGCAGACTGTATATATCCTTTTTGTCACTAGATTATGCTTTTAATGAAGGCTGCATTGGGAATAAGAGAAATTCTTGCAAAAGAACTTTATAAAACAATGAAAGTTTAGTAAATGGTGGCTAATGTTTACATCAATATTTCTAGTACTAGAACAGTACCTGAATTAGAAACACATTAAGTATTTGATAAATGAATGAAAGTACATTATCTTAAAAGTGTTCGTGATTTTTTTTTTTCTGTTTGGGAATGTGTTATTCTCTCAAATTTAAATATGTATGCTGGAATGCCATGTTAAAGATAGAATTACATAATAAACATGAAGCTCTCTGTGACCTATAACCTGCTAAGCAAGTCTAATATATTATGGGAGTTAGGCTCTTTCAACTTAGTGAAGGGTTTTGAACCAAATGACTTAAGTTGAAAAATTATTATTAATTAATTTATTTATTATCAAACTGGTTAAGAGGCTGCCTTAGGTGGGTACACAATTAAATTTTGCCTTGTTTTCACAAAATCTCATTCTGTTCTTTTTGACCCTTGAATGGATGATGCCTAAATGCAGAGATATAAAGAGGATTTAAAGGACACATTTTAAGTAATTACAACTTTATGTCACAAGAAATACATATAACTTACTACAATTAGACAACATTTATGGAATATCTAAAAATAAAGTATAGTATTAATGAGTACCTACTTTGCTCCAGGAATATTACATAGGTATTCTATTTTCATTCTCACAAAAACACATAAAGCAGATATTGTTATATACATTCACATAAAAAGGAAAGTAAATGAGGGAGGATGCTAGGTGAATGCTGGAGTAAACAGGAGAGCTCAGGTCGTGTCCTGAGAAGGTAGCTTCTACTCAACTCCAGCCAATTGCCCCATTGAGGGACAAAATCCCTAGTTTTTGCTATCACTTTTGATTTTTCAAGAGAAGTCAGATATTAGATTTTTTTATGTGGCTCTTTCTAAACTTGCTATTGTTGTCAATTTCATCTAATAAAAATAATAAAAATCAACATTGAAGAGCTGAGGCTAACACAATTATTGAAGGTCCTTATCCAGTTTACACACTCCAGCTGTGCTACTCTGCTTTCCATAACACTGTACTGAATCTGTTGCTTGATGATTCGTTTCTGTGCTATCTATCCAATCTCCTCTGACTTAGATGAAACCATCTGAACTTGGCACTTGCAACATGAGCTCAATAAAGAAAACCCAACTCTCTATATTAATTAGATATTGCTATAATAATGCTACATAACAAACAAGTATAAACTATTGGTGTCACACAACAAGCATGCATTTATTTATTGCTCATGAGTTTGTGGATCAGCTGGGGCACCTAGGCTTGAGGCTGCAATATTTGAGGCAGCCCTGCTGCATGCTGCCAGTTAGCTGTATGTTCCTCCGGTAGGTGTCTATCACCATTCCTCAAGAACTGGGAGGCTAGACAGGGCATGTTTGCTTCATTTTTTGAAACACGCAACGTTTTTTGAAGACTAGACTTGAGATCGGCAGACTATGGTTTCAATCTACCTATCATTGGCCAAACAAATCACAAAGCTAAGCCCAAAGTCAACAAATGGGACATTCATTCTTTCCAGGATAGGTCACAGCAAGAGTGTGGATGCGGACTGAGAGGAAGGCTAGAAGGGTAGGATCCAATCATTCAATCTGCTCCAGTTCCTTGTCTTCATTTTAGAGGCAGTTCACTGATTTTACCTAAAACATGGCAAGGTCTTGCCCAGGAGTATTTTCTGGATCCTCTGGAATTTTTCCTTTTTTCTATTTGACAACGAACCAATGCTTGCACTGTAGCAACCCTCCCTTCATTTTCCCATTTCTCACTAACACTCTATAATCCTGTCATTCTTATTTTATGTTGTTTCTAACAAAACTGGTTCAATTTCCTGTTTTATTTTTACACAATGCTTCTTACTTATATTTGATTCCCTTAAAAGGCCCAATATACTAAAACTGTGGCATAGTATAAAAAGTCATTAAATTATCCTACTGTATTAAACATAGAAATTAACATTGTACCACCACCGAAAAGTTTGTATGTATACTTATATCTTAGCCATACAGTAGCATCAACACAGCTGAATCGCAAGCTTTACTTATTATTCATGACATAGTATTCTTGTATTTGTACAAAAATTTTGAAAAGCTATTCCATTATTTTATATGGATTAAGTAAAATTAAAAACTAACACACATATGCTTTTTAAAAACATAAATATAGCGGAAAATAACATTATGCATCGAAAACTTTAAGAATGGCTTTACTATTTGACTCAAAAATTCTACTCCAAAAAAATTATAACAGGGAAATGAGTAGATATGGACTTATGTATTTATTTTTAAGAATGTTCATTGCATTTTTCATTATAGTAAACAGAAAAAATCTACACTTCAAGAATTTAGCAATTTTAATGTGAATTTCATCATATTCACACAAGAAAGTACTCTTTGAAAATGTTAAATGGACAATGGGCATAATCTTATTTGAAGGAGGATAACACATTTTCAAAATTGTACTCAATATTTGTAGAATTTTACAGGGAATCACAGATTTTACTGATATTCTTATAAAAGCTATAAACTATTTAAGACAGATGTACTCATGTATACAAACAATAAAATGGCCTGCAGTTTTTGTGTGTGTGTGTTGTTGTTGTTGTTGTTTTTTTTTTTTTGGGGGGGGTGTAATTCTGGAAGACATTTTTGGGATGCTGGGTAAAGGAAACCTGATATATATATGATTTCCTTAAAAAACAATCTGTATCTAGTTCTTTATTTACAAAACTTGCGCACACACATATAAAATGCTCAGGAACTTCAGCAGCAAGGAGGGCAAAGATTTTGCAAATAAATTTCCTTTCTGTTGCAAACACAGAGAAATGCTGAATAATACCAAGTCCTTATACACACATACAAAGCTACACTAGTGAACAGCATTTAATGGGGGGGTGGGGAATGACATCTGCAGGTGTAGAAACAAGGGGAAGCCAAAATCCAGAAGAGAGATGATCACTGGCATTACAACAGTCCGTTGAAGTTTAGAGGGAGATCTGAACTGTACCCCTCGTGTTTAATCGTCTTGCAGATAGAAGATGTGACCTCTGACCTGAGCGAAGCATGAGAACCGGACCTGAGACTACTGCACAGAGGTCTTCCAGGGACAATGGATTTGATGGAGCTGGATTTACTTTATTATTTTGTGTTAAGTAATAAAGCATTTTTAATTTGGGGGGATCTGGTCACTCAGGACTCAGAGGTTTGGGGTGTTCTTGACTAGGGACAAATATGTAGGTGAGTGAGTGGACTTTGTTCTGAAAGAATAGACACCAGAGCCTGAAGATATACATCGTGGATAACAGGTTTTTAACTGTCTGCGCCTACATATGTGCAGAGAAGTTAGAGATGTCTGTTTTACTAGAATACCTTTCACTTCTGCCTTCCCCCGAATAAATCAAGAGCCCACAGATACTTATTGGTTAGAGATTCTTACCCCTTACAAACACAAACACTGTGGTTTTCTCCTGGAAATATTTTCAGTGTACTCACAATCTTATCCAAGCATCTTCAATACTTCCAGTTAAGTTAAAAGTAAAAGTAAGGTCACTGCAAAAATACAGCTGCCACTGTGAATCCAGTAGAGCTGAGCAATAATGAGTAAGTACCTCCCCTTGCCCAAAGCCAGTCTTTAAGAGAATCTTGAATGAGCGAATAAGGTACAAGCAAGAGAGGGTGGTCCATGGGTCACTGCAGAGCTCACTGAGATCTCCCTAACTACCAAATATACTCAGTGTGTTCTAATTCAGTGAAAATTTGTGATACATATAAACCTGAAGTCAAAATCTAATTAAGACACCACCAACAAGCAATCGATTTGACAGATTGTACCAAATAACAAGGCTGATTTATAAAACAATGCAATTGGTACTATATAACTTTTAAGGCAAATGCTGACTAATACAGGTGCGCTAAGCATTGTGATTTAGAAATGTCAGGTAGCTATAGAAATGTGAGAAATAATAGAAATACCTTCAGAAGTAATGAGGATGGTTTTTATATGTGGTTTAGAATAAGTCTCCTTATTTTATAGCCATTACTAGTAGTCCGTTTGCAGGAAGATTCCTGCAATAGACCTTCATTCACCTGGCTGCCTGCACCAGTTTTCTGCCGGCACCAGGGACCCAGGCCTTGGCTGTGGCCACCGTCTTCTACCTTCTTTCAGGGTCCCGGCTTGGCCCTGGGCGGTGGCCTTGGGCTCGGCTGCACCCAGCGTCCCTGCGACCCGATTGCAGGAGCGAGCCGACCCCCCAGGTCGGCTTGCTCCTGCGATCCGAGCAGGCACCCCGCTGGCGCCCAAGGCCCGGAAAGCCTCGGGCGGCTTTCCGGGCCTTGGGCTCCGCCGCACCCCAGCTTCCCTGCAACGGTTTCCTGGTGGGCGTGGTTGATGGGCGTGGCTTGGTTGGTGGGCGTGGCTTGGGCGTAGCAAATGTGTGGTCAATTTGCATATTTGTCTATTATAAGGTAAGATAACACTATGCATTCTGGAGTCAAACTGACTGAAGTTGAAATCCATCCTTGTCCTCTTACAAGCAGTGTAACTTTGGACACATTACTTATTTGATTTTTCAATTTCCTCATCTGCAAGTGAAAGTGACCATCCTCTTTGTCCCAGAGTAGTGTTGGTGATTGAAAAAGGTGCTTCCTGTGGTGTTGGATACAATAATCATTCAGTAATGTGAGCTAACTTCAAGTGAGTCCTCTGACCTTTTTTATATGATCACATTATTCTGCTCTCAGTCATTGCTAAAATGTTCTTTATTCATTTCATGTGAAACTCTATAAATTTCAGGGATGTCTGATGTGAGAAGGCAGAACTTCAAGAGATACTAGGTCATCCTGGCACACACTTCTCATAAGAATTCATTGAAAAAGCAATTCATGGTAGGCAAAATTGTGCTCAGTATACCTTAGATTAATTTTTATAATATAACTACAGGTCCAGTGCACAAATTTGTGCATCAGTGGGGTCCCTTGACCTGGCTTGTTGGATTGGGCTGAAACAGGCTCTCTGACATCCCCCAAGGGGTTCCAGATTGTGAGAGGGTACAAGTCAGGCAGAGGGACCCCAGCGGTGCACGATTGGGGCAAGGGAGTGAGGAGGGAGTTTGGCCAGCAGAGGAAGGACCGCGGGAGGGCTCCAGGGTATGTCCAGCCCATCTTGCTCAGTCCTAATCTGCCAGACCCCAGCAGCAAGCTAACCTACCAATTGGAGCATCTGCCCCCTGGTGGTCAGTGTCCATCATAGTGACTGGTCAACTGTCTGCCTCCTGATGGTCAGTTCACATCATAGCGATTGATCGACGGGTCAACTGTCTGCCTCCTGATGGTCAGTGCACATCATAGCGACTGGTCGACAGGTTAATCTCTTCCTGCCCTCTCCCCTCCCCACTTCCCTCTGAGATTCATCAGTCTGTGTCATGTTTCTATTCCTGTGGTTTCTGCTCCTGCGTTGAGCATCTGTCCCCTAGTAGTTAGTGCACATCATAGCTACCAGCCAGTCAGCTGGTCAGCCGGTTGCTTTGGCTTATATATATATATATATATACTAGAGGCCCAGTGCACGAAATTCGTGCACGAGGGTGTGTGTCTCTCAACCCAGCCTGCACTCTCTCCAATCTGGGACCCCGCAAGGGATGTCTGACTGCCCGTTTAGGTCCAATCCTGGTAGGATCAGGCCTCAACAGGCAGTCAGACATCCCTCTCACAATCCAGGACTGCTGGCTCCCAACTGCTCACCTGCTGCCTTCCTGATTGGCCCTAACCACTTCTGCCTGCCAGACTGATCACCCCCTAACCACTTTCCTGCCAGCCTGATTGATGCCTAACTGCTACAGTGCCAGCCTGTTTGCCCCTAACTGCCCTCCCCTGCAGGCCTGGTCCCCCCTAACTGCCCTCCCCTGCAGGCCTGGTCCCCCCTAACTGCCCTCCCCTGCAGGCCTGGTCCCCCCTAACTGCCCTCCCCTGCAGGCCTGGTCCCCCCCCAACTGCTCTCCCCTGCAGGCCTGGTCCCCCCTAACTGCTCTCCCCTGCAGGCCTGGTCCCCCCCAACTGCTCTCCCCTGCAGGCCTAGGTCCCCCCCCCCAACTGTCCTTCCCTGCAGGCCTAGTCACCCCCAACTTCCCTCCTCTGCCGACCTGGTCACCCTTAACTGCCCGCCCCTGCAGGCTTGATCGCCCCCAACTGCCCTCCCTTCAGACCTGGTACCTCCCAACTGCCCTCCCCTGCTGGCCATCTTGTGTCCACATGTGGATAGCCATCTTTGACCACATGGGGGCAGCTATCTTGTGTGTTGGAGTGATGGTCAATCTGCATATTACTCTTTTATTAGATAGGATAGATATGCACAATAGTGATTCTCTATGGAGAGGCAATATTCAAAGTATAAGTGAATAAAAGTGATTCATAACTGAAGAAAGACATGAACCTGAAGGGATGTGCCAGAAACAAATCAGTTTCACTAAAAGAGATGTTGACAGGAAGCCAGCAAGGCTGGTCAACAACCTTAATTGCTCTAACCACTCACCCTTTAGTTGAGACATTGTTAGCTGAAGCAGCCTCCACCTTTGTTTGTCCCATGTAAGTTTTTGTTATTTCCTGCCTAAGGGCTACATGTAAATTTCTGTTTATCATGCCTAAGATGTTTTTCCCCAAAGCCTCAATAAAAGGGATGGCAGGGCCAGAGCAGTCAGTTGTTCTCCCAGTAGAGTTGGACTACTGCCTGGCCCCCCATATCGCCAAATTGAATTTCTTCAAGTCTCTTTTCATTTATGTGCGGCCCTTCTCTAGAACTCGAACCCTGAACCGGAACCCTGAACCACGTGGGGTGTGGAAGGGGATCCCACAGCGATGCAATGAGTATCAAAATGGTTAAAGAACAAGCCCATATTTTAAAGTTTCATTTAAAATATCTTACTAATATAAAAGACAAAACCCCTAAAATCTAAAAAATACTGTCTACTACATTGACACCTTACAATCAAGCACAATAGAGAAAAGCAAACATTGGAAGCATACATTTAATGTACTGAGATTTAAAAAAAATCTGTCACTCTAGAATTGTACATCCAGTTGGTATTTCAATCAAGAGTGAGGTCAAAATAGACAATGCCAGTTAAGGAAGAGATAATTTGCCACACACAGGTCTTGCTGAAAGAAATACTAATAGAAGCATTTTAAGAGAAAGAAATTTAACTCAGAAAAAAGTTCAGTATAAAATATAATAATGAACAAATAAATTAGTGACTATATTGTCTATAAAGAGCATTGATGATAATGACTTAGTTTGAAGGTTTAAATTCAAAATATAAACATGAAAGATGGACAGATTATTTTTTTAAAATTCTAAGTTTTTTGTATTTGCGGGGGGGAGAACAACAGAGATGTTCATTAAATTAAACATGGTTAAGGTTAAGATAAGTATTTGTTAAGACAAGTATTAAACCATTAAATCTAAGTGACTTTTATTGCTTTCATTAAACAAACAGATACAAAACTATTACTGAGAATGATAATTGCATTGGTATCATTTCTCAAAACTATGTAGAGAAAAAGGCAAAGAAGAGTGGAACATGGGACAAAAGGTGAATTCATCATGGATATAGCCAAAAGTGATGATTATAAGTAAGAAAAATAAGGTAAGAATTCTGTGTTTCAGTTTTATCAAACTAAGTAGAGGAGTATAAAGGAAATCTGACTAATAAAAAATGAAAAATAATTTTTAAAAAAGCAAAGGAAGCACAGTATAAAAAAACACACAAAATTAGGTAATGTGTCCAAACATATTAGTCTCAAAAAAATGTAGGTGAATGAAACTTTATTGTTTAAAATCAGAGATTTTCCAAATGAATTTTTAAAGCTATAATATGCTTACAAGATATGCCCAAACATAAAGTTCCCTTTAGTAAAATTGAAATTAAACATAAATAGAAGGTATCAAGTCTTCTTACAAAAAGTTATGTGGTAATATTAAAATTAGGTAACACTGATTGTAAGTAAAATATATTTATAAAGTGGGTTATTATTAGCATATTAGCTATGCAAAGGTGGATTTTTTTCTGCTGTATTGATCAATATATCCTAGGTGTCTAGAATATCACCTGGCACATAGGTGCTCAGAAATGTGTGTTGAGTGAATATCGAATAAATATTAATACAAAAATTATATTATCAAGAAGTTAGTACAATTAATTAAAAATTATATTATCAAGAAGTTAGTACAATTCGGAATCTATATGTAATTAATAACCTCAAAGTATACGTGAGCACACCTCTTATTACATGAATATAATTGAGTATGTGCACACATGTGCGCACACACACACAATTTTAGAAAAAGAAAAAAACCAGGAAAAGCAATTAGGAAGAAACTATAAACCTTACAAAGAAATTCTTACTACCATCTGCCAGACTGTGCCACCTGTTTGGGCTAGACGATGTGACTGCTAAAGTACAGGTACTGTGACTCATACCAATAACATTGTTGTGTAACATCCAGCTTGTAATATATACTTGCTTATTTAATAACTAGAGGCCCAGTGCATGAAATTCATGCACCGGGGGGGGGGGTGTCCCTCAGCCCAGCGTGCACCCTCTCCAATCTGAGACCCCTTGAGGAATGTCTGACTGCCCGTTTAGGCCCAATCCAGGACTGCTGGCTCCTAACTGCTCAACTGCCTGCCTTCCTGATTGCCCCAACTGCTCACCTGCCTGCCTTCCTGATTGCCCCTGACCACTTCTGCCTGCCAGCCTGATCATCCCCTAACCACTCCCATGCCAGCCTGATTGATGTCTAACTGCTCCCCTGCCAGCCTTTTTGCCCCCAACTTCCCTCCTCTGCCAGCCTGGTCACCCCTAACTGCCCTCCCCTGCAGGGCTGATCGCCCCCAACTGCCCTCCCTTGCAAGCCTGGTCCCTCTCAACTGCCCACTCTTGCTGGCCATCTTGTGGTGGTCATATTGTGTCCACATGGGGGCAGGATCTTTGATCACATGGGGGCAGCCATCTTGTGTGTTGGAGTGATGGTGAATCTGCATATTACTCTTTTATTAGATAGGATGGCATGAGTGCACAGATAAATCAGTCATCTTGTTTAGCTGTCCCTGATGCTAAAAGGACAAGGTGATCTTCAAATTCTGTTTTCAGTGTGATTATGTTGCTGTCTCCTCCACATTCTTCAATAGCATCTGGTGAGCATGCAATGTGAATTGTTAATTCACTCTAGCTATAAAATTGGTCCAGGTTCAGCAGAGAGTGTAGGAGCAGCTGGTAAACAATACGAGATCCCACAGGCTTCACTAGCTAAATATACTTCAACAAGATGCCTGACTCATTTTTCCCCTCATGCTTTTCTCTTATCCAGTGATGCTGCAAAATTTGGCAAGGGTTTCTAGACAGAAAGCTAGGGTTATGGTGTGTGAGGGGGCAAGATTCCAAATCCAAAAGAAATAGCACAGCTCTGAAAAATAGTTTGGTAAGACTGAAACACAGAACTCTGATCTTATTTCTTTTCTTATAACTAGCATATGTGGTTACACCTATGATGACCTCATGGTACCCCCTCTGTCCCATTTTTCAGTCCTCTGTGCCTTTTTCTTCCACATAGTATAGAAAAACAATGCCAATGTAATTGTCACTCTCAGTAACAATTTTATATTTTTGTTTAATGAAATAATAATCTAAGCCACTAAGACTTAGCTAGTAAAGATGTGTAGGTACCATCATCACCCCACCAGGCTTACAGTTTAAAACACGGGTTAAATATATATTAGAACCAGATGAGATCTGTTTTGCAGTCACCAAGTATTCCACTTTGTTTGCATATTGTCTTTTCAGTGTCACAGACTGGAGTCGTGCCCAGTTGGACACCTACTTAACCTGTCAGAATGAGCTCTGAATCCTCATTAACTTTTGTGGGGCTGTGTGTGTGTGTGTGTGTGTGTGTGTGTGTGTGTGTGTATTTTGATTAAAAACAGTCTTTTTTCAATTTAATGATTTTATTTTCCTACCTTAGGGTCAAATTCATACCAATATACTTATTAGAGTAAATTATTTGAACTTATTTCTGATATCACTTTTTCATATTTTTAAAATTTTATTGTTTAAGGTAGTACAAATAGTAGTACACATGTCTCTTTTTTCCTCCCCACTGACCTCCCCCCCACCTCTACCCTCCGGCACTTGCCCTCGTCCTCCGCCCCCAGTGTCTTGAGTCTGTTGGTTGTGCTTATATGCATGCATACAAGCCCTTCAGTTGATCTCTTATCTCCCCAACCCTCCCCAACCTTCCCGCTGTAGTTTGACAGTCTGTTAGATGCTTCTTTGCCTCTATTTTTGTTGAACAGTTTGTAATATTCTTTATTATCCTAAATGAGTGAGATCATGTGGTATTTATCTTTCACTGACTGGCTTATTTCACTTAGCATAATGCTCTCCAGATCCATATCACTCTTAAAGGCAAGGACCACTAGATGATGCTAACATGAGGAAGAATAAATAATGAAAACGTAGTTGCTAATATGGATGTAACGTGGTAAGAAAATAAAAACAGCTCCAACTAAAAATCATTTCATTTCATTATCTAAGGTAATGTCCAGAATGTCTGCAAAGGGGCTTTGTGGTTCATTTACTCCAGAATACTGAAATGAACTTTGTGATCTTTCAAGACAGAGAGTACCATTGGCTCAACAGTGAGATTAAAAACCAGCACCTCTCTCAAGGACAGACACATTTACCCAGCAAAGCTATCATTTAGAATTGAAGGTCAGAGAAAGAGCTTCACAGATAAAAAAAAAAAAGCTAAAGGAGTTCATCATCATCAAACCAGTATTACATGAAATGTTGAAGGTTTTTCTAGAAGGAGGAGGAGGAGGTGGTGGAAGAAGAGAAGGAGGAAAATATAAAAACTGAACAATAAAATGGCAATAAATATATAGCTATCAACAATTGAATCTAAAAATCAAAATAAATGAAGAAGAAATCTAATGAACAAAATAAACCGATGCATAAAAGAACCAGAGGCATGGCAACATGGAACAGACTGACAAAACTCAGAGGGAAAGGGAGCAGGAAGAGATTAACCAAAGAACATATGCATATATGTATTACCTATGGACACAAATAATAGTGGGGTGAAGACTGGGGCAGGGCAGAAGCCAGGTGGAAGTGGGTAGTGGGGACAAAAAGAAACATCTGTAACACTCCTAACAATAAAGATTTAAAATGAAAAATAAACTCATTTAATAATTGCATAAAATGTCCTGTGTTATATAAATATCTGTTATTGTCTTTGAGTGTGGGCATGAACGACATATGTTATTTTGAATGAGAAAAAAATACTTTTTTTTCAGAACTTCCCAGCTATAGGCTAATTTTGCCTAGTACAGTGTTTTTCAAACTTGGCTACAAACCCTGGGATGCTTGTTAAAGGAATAAATTCCTGAGATCTATACCAACCCACTGATATAATCTTCCAGAGGAGGGGTCTGAGGATAGGAAATTTTAAAAAGCACTATTGAGAGTCTTATGGTTCCAGATTTCATGTAACAACATCCATCATTTCAGGAATAAGCCTTTCAATACTGGTTTGTAGGTTTTTCAAAGGGTCAATTTCAGCTTTGGTAAAATTGGGACAATAAGTGGTAAACTCCACCTACTAGGTACATATTCAGTTCAGTTCCTCAAGAATGGCCTAAAGCCTACTGACTTGATGTTTAGACCTCTGCTAAGTGCTCGAGGATGGGGGCAGGGTAAAAGGAGGTAGTAATACCAACAACAACAACAAAAGACAAGACTCCTGCCTACACAGTGTTCGTAGGCAGGTTTGACAAACCTGAATAACAGACTAATTGAAGCTTATGCAAGACAGTATATGATCAAGCATTTGGGGATCAAGGAAGTATAACAAGAATGTGAAAAGAAATATCAGTGTGATTTGAGTTGAATCAAAGTTAAAAAACTGGTTCAGTGGGGAGGATATTATGCATTAGAAACCCTTGAAAGATGACCCAGATGTCCAACCCTCTGAAATAAATGAGCACAGCGAAGAACAGAGGCAGAAATGAGCACAGGAAATTGTCAGGCAATGAAGGAGACCATCTGAGCATCTTGGCGTACCACCTTCTCTCCTCCTTTCTCTACCCTTTGTTGTATCTTTACAGTGTTCTCCTGACCAGGATTATTAGGTCATAAAACAAAGTGCTCTGCTCTTACCTGATTTCAAGAGGAGCTATGAGAAACTCCCAATGATTACTAGAGGATATAGGGGGTGAGTGAGGAAGAATGCGAGCATTGGGACAGACAGAGGATGCAGTGATAACTGCAGAGAGTTTTTTAAAACACTACATCAAACTGCGGCTCGTGAGCCACATGCAGCTCTTTGGCCCCTTGAGTGTGGCTCTTCCACAAAATACCACGGCCTGGGCAAGTCTGTTTTGAAGAAGTGGCATTACAAGAAGTTTAAGTTTAAAAAATTTGGCTCTCAAAAGAAATTTCAATCGTTGTATTGTTGATATTTGGCTCTGTTGACTAATGAGTTTGCCAACCACTGGCATAAATGATGAGGTCCTATGGATTTGTTTGCATACTCTGGGTATTTTAAACAATTGTCTAATGCTGCAGAGTATGAAGTAGCCTACAAAATAAAATGTGTATGTAGTATTTTCTAAAAACATCAAATTGCTATTTCAAGATCACCACATTGTCATCTCGTTTTAAAGAATGACATTTGACTTATAATTAGTGAGGACTTGGTGTCTCTACTCTAATTCCTGTCTGAGATGTGCTTCTGACCTATTGTTGTGAACATTGGAAAAACATTTGCTTCTTATTTGAGCAAGTTATGTGCCATTTTTTTTCTTCCTCCTTTTCCACAAATCTAGCCCCCTCCTTATAGAATGTAACATTTGAACACAGACTCTTGAAATTCCCAGTCTCATGCATTCTTTCAACACTTTTTACATTATTTTTAAAAAGCCCCCTCTCCCCTTCTTTTTCATGAAGAGCTTCCTCAAATGTGGCAAAATGCCTTCCTTCTTTCCCAGGCTCAATACCAAGATTTCCCCATCAAAATCCTTTCTAATAGGCTCTTTTTCTTCTCAAACGTACTGGGCCTGAGGCCCTTTGATTTGCTCTGTGCTTAGGTTATCTCTGATCCCCAGGTCTTTGTTGAGCAGACAGATGGGAAAGGACAAAGTTGTATGGCACTGTCAAAAATGATTTAATAACAGTTCACTTTTTTATTTTTAAATAGAATCTCAGGAGAAAGTTTTGTCCCTACTCAGCCCCTCAGTATGGCACCAACCACAGCAGGATCGCACAGCCCTCATGGTTATGAGATTCCAGCTATCTGACAATCAACCCCTTCAGCTGAAACTGCCCACAGACCAAGACTAAACAGTCAGTCTGAAACTGCCTGGAAAGTCAACAGAGTGGCTTCCATCCCTGGGCTTCTTTCCTCAACAATCCCACCTTTAGGATGTGTCAGAATTGGGAAGGAGAGGAACCATCAGCAATTTCTGCATAATCATCCTACCTACCATCCACAATGAACTCAACGCTTGCTGAAACAAATACATACAAAGTGCTCACTGTATGCCATGATACACTGTGTACTCTAAGAATAACAATATTAACTTATCTAGTCACCGATCCTCATAACGACCGTTTGAGGTAGATACTATTATTATCTCAAGTTTACAGATGGGGAAACTGAGGTATAAAGAGGATAAATGACTTGTCCAAGGTCACACAGCTAGTAAGACTTTCAGAATAGAGAAACTAATTTTTCCGCACAAAATGACAAGGTTGTTTGATTTACAGAAAAGCTATATGAGTAAAATCAAATTAATATATATTCCTAGGGATTTTTTGTTTTGTTTTGTTTTCTATGCCTATATTTTATTCATGCATAGACTCTCAGGTTAAGGCCAAACTAAAAGAAGATTCTTGACATCAAGAAGTCGGTATTATTGATAAGAAGATAGGAGATGAATTCTGAAAAAGTTCACTGATAACATTCTTTTGGTGAGGCTATAGCAGCCAGGAGGATCAGACTAATCTTTAGGATATTCCCTCTAAAATTTTCCCCCCTGCAATATGGATAAAATTGCAACTCTACTAAAGCAAAAAGAACTTCTAGGACTTCTGTTTCTTATCTTTTGTCAGGTTAAGAGATGCTATCTAAGAAAGACTTGATGGAAAAGAGAGAAAGAAAGGTACAAGTTAAAGGGAAAATAGGTTAGAAATAAAAACAATCCTTTGTACTTGAAGAAAATCTAATAAAATAAATAACCACAAGTTAGCCTAATGTAGCAAAGATAAAGTAAAAATACTGATTGTAGTTTAATAAAAGGGACATAATCCCAACTACAGAAGAAATTAAATGTTTGGAAACCTAGATAAAATGATTGACTTTATAGGAAAATAAACTATCAAAATTGACTAAAAGAAGTCATAAAAATCCTAAACAGCTCAATAATCATGTAGGGTATTAAGAATGTGGTCAAATAGCTACTTCTTGAAGTAGTGACAAACTTAGATAGTTTCAAAATTTAATAATTTTACTCTTAATTCATATGATACTTAAGGTACTTCAGAATACAACAAAATAAAGGAAGAGTCATAATTACTTTACAAAGCCAGAGTAGCATTTATACCAAATCCTGAGAAAGCAAACACACCTAAGTGAGAAAACAATATACACCAATTTCACTTACTATGAACAATTAAAAACAACTAAATAAAATCTGGCAGTATATTGTGAGACTAATTCATTATGTTCAAGTTTGGTTTATTTTTTAAAAGCAAAGGTATTGAGAGGAATTGATAGGAGTGCTCCAGTCATGAAGACAGAAGAGAAACAGTCCAGAGATGGAAGACACTGACAACGCCTTGCCATACTAGCAGACAGCAGCTGTGCATCGTTGAAGGATGCCCAGGACCAAACCAGAGACGGTCGGACCTGCATCACCACCATTTGTCCACCAACCAGATCTGAAATATCATGGCTGACATGTACACATAAGGAACTGTTTGACATTGAAATTGGGACTCAAAAGCACTATTGGCCCAGAAAGGAACTCACTACAGACTGATTCATTTGCCTCTCAGCATAACCATTATGGCTTGTCTCATTTTCAGTTCTTATAAGGGTATTTCTTGTATCACATGATCTCACGCATCTAGGGGAAATAATGAACGACATAAACTGGTGAACAAAAACAGACCCGGAGAAAGAGAAGCAGCGATCAGACTGTCAAACCTCAGAGGGAAGGTAGGGGAGGGTGGGGGAAAGGGGGAGAGATCAACCAAAGGACTTGTATGCATGCATATAAGACTAACCAGTGGTCATGGACAACAGGGGGGTGGGGGCATATGTGAGGAGGGGTTTGGGATGGGAATGGGGGGATGAGGACAATTATGTGATACCTTAATCAATAAAGAAATTTAAAAAAAAAGAAAAGCAAAGGTATTTCAGTATTAGAATACCAATAATTTTGAGTATTGGAATAGATCATTGGAGAAAGAACATATAATCCCTTAAATAGATGCTTAAAGAGACATTTGATAAAATCTAATTTTTTTCTAATAAAAAATCTTGCATGAGGATTATTCAATACTTAACTAAATATTAATTTATATTTACACATGAACACTTACATACACACTAAATATAAATTAAATATAAATTAATATAATATGACTAGTAGCCCATTTGCACGAAGATTCGTGCAATAGACCTTCATTCACCTGGCTGCCTGCACCAGTTTTCTGCTGGCACCGGGGACCCAGGCCTTGGCTGTGGCCACCGCCTTCTACCTTCTTTCAGGGTCCCGGCTTGGCCCTGGGTGGTGGCCTTGGGCTCAGCTGCACCCAGTGTCCCTGCTACTCGATCTTAGGAGCGAGCTGACCCCCAGGTCGGCTTGCTCCTGCGATCGGAGCAGGGACCCCGCTGGCGCCCAAGGCCGAGAAAGCCTCGGGCGGCTTCCCCGGCCTTGGGCTCCACCGCACCCCAGCTTCCCTGCAATGGTTTCCTGGTGGGCGTGGTTGATGGGCGTGGCTTGGTTGGTGGGCATGGCTTGGGCATAGCGAAGGTGCAGTCAATTTGCATATTTGTCTATTATAAGGTAAGATGTTAAGGCTTAATGGTGATATAATAGAAGCACTGCAAATAAAGTCAAGATCATTGGAAACAGCCTAAATGCCCATCAGCAGATGAGAGGATTAAAAAACCGTGGCACATCTACACAATGGAATACTATGCATCTACACAATGGAATACTATGCAGCTAAAAAAGAAAGAACTCTTGTCATTTGCAACTGCATTGATGGACCTGGAGAGCATTATGTTAAGGGAAATAAGCCAGTCAGAGAAAGTTTAAGTATCACCTGATCTCATTCATACATGGAATCTAATGAACAACATAAATTGATGAAGAAAAATAGATCCAGAGACACAGAATCATCGAATGGACTGTCAAACCTCAGCAAGAAGGCAGAGGAGGGTGGGTGGGAGGGAAGAGATCAACCAATGAACTTGTGTGTATATATGCATAACCAATGGACACAGACAATAGGGGGTGAAGGCCTGGGCTGGAAGAGGACAATGGGAGAAAAAAGGTACATATGTAATACTTTCAATGATAAATATTTTTTTAAAAAAGAAGAGAATGAAAAAAAATAATATATTTTGTCACCAGTGCTATTATTCTGATACAAACAATAGTACTATGACTATTTAAATAAAGAATACTATAATCATTTGAAATTGATATGATTATAACTGGAAAACCCAAAAGAATTGAATACATTTGAATTGAATAGAACTTAAAGATTTTTTTTATATTTTAAACAATGACTCATAAGAAAATTTAATGAAAAAAATCCTTTTACCATGACAATAAAACCATAACATTTATTGAGAATGAACTTAAATATAGAAATATAAACTAGACTTGAATAGACATATTTTATTCTTGAACCAGGTTATTCAATGTGGAAAAAATATCAATGTCCCTATAAAAATCTAGAAATAAAACGTTGCTTTCCCATAAAAATACCAACAAATTATTTTAGAATTGATTTAGAAGAATAAGTATACAATAATGCACAGATAAATCTGTAATGTAATGAGGGTCTAATAAAACTACAAAATGTAAGATATAAAGTGATTAATAGAGTATGATTTCAGCCAAAGAATAGACAGATCAATGGAACAAAAAAGAGAACTCCAAAATAACCCAAATATATATAAAAATTTAATGTGTATAAAGTGAAATTTTAATTTAGTAGAATAATCTTTAACCATTAACTGTCAATGAGACAATTGGAAGCCATTTGAAACACGCAGAGCTAGAGCTTTACTTCATTCCTCACTCAAAATTCAAAATGAATTAAATACATAAATGTAAACAATACAAATGCAGCAGGAGAAAATATATGGGGAGGAAGAAAATGCCTGAAATACAGCAAAAACTGAAAGTCATAAAAACTCTGATCAATTTAAATAATCAAAATCACTTATTAGTTTTCTTTAAGTCACATACACTAAGAGGCAACAAGTTTGGTTTTTAGTTATATGGATATTATTTTATTTCAAAGAATTAACATATATAATATATAAGATACCTATATATCTGTAAGGAAAAGATAAATAACTGACAGTGCTCAAAATTATTAATAAAGTTATGAAAATTTAATCAGAGCACTAACTATTCATTGATCACAGAAGCAAAAGGTCTGTATCATATGATATTTATTGTTTCTGGGAGTTTCAATCAGCACAATCTCCTAAAAGGTAATAGGACAATGTCTAGTAAAATAAGAAATATTAATAATTTTGACCTAGTAACTTTACTTAGTGAACATTTATGTAAGTACTGAAAGACATATACTGAGATTTACTTGTGACTCCCCCCCCCCCCCCTTAATTATCAGGCTTTGGAACAGCCTGAGTGTTCATTTGAGAAGATTGCATATATTGCATTATGGTCTATCTATCTATCTATCTATCATCATCTATCTATCTATCTATCCATCCATCTATCTATCTGTCATTTATCTATCTAGCTATGGAGATAGGTCCCTATGTGTGGAAATGGTAATAATTCTAGTTAGATAGACCTTATCTAGATTATTTATTGCTAGAACCCAGAGCCTAAAACATTACCTGGCATTTACTGCTGTTCAGTTAATGCTTGCATGTTGAATGAACAAATGTACTGATATATGCCAAAAATAAATTAATATCACATGCAACGTAAAGTCATGTATCTATAAAAAGTATATATTTCTAGAAGTGGCGCAGTAATTTTAAACTCGAAAGATATTTTTACTTTCTAGTTAGAAATTCCAGGAATATAGTATTTCTATAACTTTTTACATTTTTAATAATAAATACACAATTGTTTGTGTTTAAAAATTGAAATATGAAGAGAAGAGAGTATCTATTCCTTTATACTGGAGCTATGCTATTTGGTGTTACCAACACTTAAATATGTTGTGATTAAATTAATAATTAGGCAGTGGGTTACTACAGTACAGACAGAATTATTTTTATATCCTAGGGGAGGGAGGATGGAGAAGAGCATAATTAGTTAAGGAATTTTCACTGAAGCAAGCAAAAATGATTGAAATCAAACTTACCTCACCTTCATGAATTGAGGTTTACCAATTATTTTCACATATACTTTCATTACTTATATTATTATTTGTATCTTAAAGATGGGAAGAATAAAGTTCAGAAACAATTAAGGCCCCTCAATAAGTAACGTAGAGTCAAGACTTGAACTTGCTGTAATTACTCAATTCTGCTGCTAGGTGCTGACAAGCATCACTATCTAGCAGGTACATCTAGTGGGGGAGATGGTATCTTTTTGGGCAGTGATGAAGAAAGTGGAGGCAGGGTTAGATGAGGCAATTCAATTTTTCATCTAATACATCATTTTATAGTCTGATATTTATTACTAAGACAAATCATTTATTTTTTTGCCCATAAAGAATAATTGAGACTTTGGGTCAACACTAAGGTAGTGTTTTTCTATTTAAAATAGGGCTCACTCCCTTCCCTGTGGGGCCACACTGCAATTTGTAAAGGTTGTAAATCACAGATGAACACATGCTGATCCAACTGTAAAAGAAATTCCAGGAATAAATATAGTATTTCCATTTCTGTATTTGGTCTGCTTGGACACATGCCTAGAAGTGGGTTTTTATTTATATAGACACAGGGCAGAATGTATACTATTTTCCTGTAATGGGGGAAATGCGGCTTTATTCACAGAATATTATATTTCTGGGCACCGACATTACTTTCCACCTATGAAATCCCTGTGTTTCCATAATGAAAAGGAAGCCTTTATGTGCTAATGAATGATACTGTGCAATTTATAATCCAAGGTTATGAATTTCCACTTTGTTGCATTCCCTTTCAAACACCCATGGACTTTCAATATGTGTTCCACTGACATTTACAGAGATAATCACCTCATCCTAATAATGCCCTAATATTAGATTACAAGGAAGAACACAATATCATTTTGGAATGAAAGAAAATTTTTCTCTAATGAAGAAAATTAGAAAAAAATCACCACAATTTATTTCATTTTTTACTTTTAAGAGAAGTTTTAGGAATAAGTTGCTTTATTTTTCATTTACTGAATCCTTAGCTGTTAAAAGGTAGAAGTGAAAAATACTTGTATATTGCAACTGCTATCCCCGGAGAATTCTGGTCAGACATTCTCATTGCTGGTATATTATTCATTGGTAGTTTATTTGGGAACAATCCCTGTGAGACCATTAAGATTCATTAAAGAAAAGATACGAGAAATATGTAAGCCATTGACAAATAATGGTTTCCAGCTTTGGGGAAACAAGCTTAACTTGATAATACAATCAGTTTCCTTTAAGAATCCAACAGTTCTTTGCTTAGCTTTCCAACAAATTCAACAACCTGGATATGCAGCCAGGACCCAGAAGTAATGGGAAACCTGGTCTCTGAGAAGCCACATGCTAAATGAAAAGTGATGCCTGTAAGAGCACCCATATGTTCCCACTAAACTCTCTTTCCCCTTTATGCACAATCATGCTCCCATATGTCTACTCATACCTTTTTCTTCAGTCTCTTCTCAATATTCAGAATGGCCTTTTTAAAATGCAAAATTGCCCTGGCCCATGTGGCTCATTGGCTGGAACATCTCCTGGTACACCAAAAGGTGGTGGGTTTGATTCCTGGTCAGGGCACATGTCCAGGTTGCAGATGGATCCCCGGTCCCAGCATGTTCTGGAGGCAACTGATAGGTGTTTCTTTCTTTCTCTCTCTCTCCTCTGTCTCTCTCTCTCTCTCTCAAAATCAATTAAAAATTTTTTAAAAAATATAGAAAATGCAAAATTGATTCTGCTTCTCCCTGCTTAAAACTTAGCACATAGGATATGCCCAATATATATTTGTGAAATAGATTTTTTTCTTTCTGTAGAATATGCTCCATTGAAATGGCTGAATAAATACTTATTAAATCACATGCCGATGTATTAGGATATCTGTGGGTGTTGAAGGATCATCCTGGGCACAGAAACAGGGCATTGCCTTTCCAGTTGCTATTTCTACTTAGAACCCTGTGCATGGGTGTAAAGCAATTCCCAAGGAGGAGTTCCACCAGGGAACAGTGTGACCTTGCAGTCACAATGCAGCTAAAGAACCGTCCTTGACAAAGTACATACTGAGGAGGGATTGATTAAATCCAATTTTCAAATTTTCACTTTCATTGTGAACATTTTTAAAGGACTAGCTTAAGTAACATGCCTTTAAAGATTTTTTTTATTGGTTTTCTGAGAGAGAGAGAAAAAGGGAGAGGGGGAAAGAGAAACATTGATGTGAGAGTGAGACATCCATAGCTGTCTCCTGCACGCCCCCTACTGGGGATCAGCCCCCAACCCAGTTTGTGTCCTGAGACCAGAAATCAAACTTCCTGTGACCTTTAGGGGCAGGGAGGACACCCAACTAACTGAGCCGCACTAGCCAGGGCCATGCCTTTATTTCCTCATTCTTTTATTTTAATTCCAAAGTAGATTTATAATAGAATGGCATACAAATTAATAAAAAGCTTAGAGCAAAGACACAAATAGGTATAGAATAATAAAGCAAAGCTAAAAGGAGTTGCCCACAGACACACTCACAAGAACAGACTTGAATAACTGCTAAATTCTCAATCTATCATTTTCATGCTTGATTTGAGGGGATAACAAAGTGCTCCATACATGTATAAAAATGGTAAATTGCAAATATTTTCTTATTTTGTTATATGGATTGCAAATTGGTATGCAATAGGAACATTTTTAATTTTGTTTCATGAATTACTTTAAAAAGTGATTTGCACAATACTTTCCCTTAAGCATTTCAAATACTCGAAGTAAATCCACTGAGATTTAAAATGCTGAAACTATGTTATGCCATATTTTAAAGTAAAAGTCCCTTTAGATAAATAAAAATAAAGTAATTCTTTGTCTCAAACAAGTTTTATTGGGTATGTGTGCAGATTTCCTTTTTTCCTTTAATAATTGCTTCATGAGCTATTTTTATAATATTTAATTGTGTTGATTTTAATACCTGAACATTACAAAAAAGATTAGTTTAAAAATAGAAATAAAAATTGTAAATTTTAAATAGACTTTTGGGATTTTCTGGGATTATTTGGAAGTCTAATCAACAAAGAACTAAATGGCAGTTTTCCTGCTTTGCCTGATTCCTAAAGACCATGGCAACTATTTCAAAAAAGCTTCAGGTAACTAAAAACATTTGCTACAATCGCATACACTAACTTATTCACAGTTGTGTAACCAATTTTTTAACTATAAAATTTATTTAAAAAATATATAAAATGCAAAATTGATTCTGCTTCTCCCTGCTTGAAACTTTGCACATAGGACATTCCCAGTATAGAAAGGTGACAGAAGCCTGTTTAACAGAGATAACTGACTGGAAGCTCCTACCCAGGCTCACTGACCATGAGTTCCTGGTTCCTATGATTGCTCACATGAGATATGCTTGTCCGGCTGTCAGTGGAGACAGTTCCCTGGGAAGTGCCGCTTTACAAAAAGGAGTCTGCAGCAAGTGTGAAAAGAAATTAGTGACTATAGAACATTAAGGTTATTAGGATCATTGTCTAAGTTTCTAAGAGTCAGGAAAGATCTGTTGAACTGAGCATGCCAGCACATGACTTGTGCTGAATGGCGTCTATTGGACTCCTATAGAAATAATGTCCATCTTGCATAGCAGGTGGAGAGGACTCTGGCTTACAGTGATTGATGAGGGAATGATGACCCCTCAGACCTATCATATTAAAAAAATAGAAGGGAAGAACACAGAAAAAAGAATTTCTGGTTGTCCGATTATTTATTGCCTACATCAAGTAATAGGGACAAAATTTCATCCTAATTATATGCTACCTTTCTTTTTCTTTATATCAGGCTCCACTCATCCACTCCCAGATCCAGATTGTCCCATAAAACACAGAAGTCAGACCTCTGTCCTTTCTGCTGACCCTTAGCCCATCTTCTATTCTTGCTCTTCATCTGTAATTTGATACTCTGCAAAAGTGCATTGTTAATTCATTTCTGTACCCATTTATTGATTTACTGACTAATGACAGAATCTAAAGAGGGGTAAGTTTTCCTTATTTTTTTATCTTCAGTGCATAGCAATATCAAACAACAGTTATTGGATGAATGAATGAACTAAATATCAGGCACTATACTGATTTCTGGCTTTTGACTCATATCCCAATTTATTGGGCTCTCTGGTTCACCAGGATTTCACTCCCCTCTTGATTCCTTCCCTAGTATTTTGGACTTCCATATCCCTGATCAATGTTTGGTGTTACTGAGTCTTCCAATGTGGATCTCAGCTCTGAGCCCCACAGAATCTCATCCACTGCATCGACACAGTGTTCCATTCAAAGACTGAAGGATGCAGAGGGCAAGATTAATATAATATAAACATAATACTTTTATTGAGTAAAATAATTTCCAATAGGCTTTAAGTCCTCTAAATATAACGCTGTACTTATTTATAAAATCAAATGGTCAGGAAGATTTCTTAAGGAAAGTCAGTTGTGCCCCAGGCCCTTGAAAAACCAATCAACCAATGAACCAAAGCACAGGCTTGCAATAAGTACAGAAAAAAGACATTAGAATGTTTAATGCTAAGAATATGGTTAAGAAGAGAAAATGTTGGTAATGAACTTTAATGTTGTTATCCAGTTATTTTGACAATTAAAATACAAAATATATGTGTAAATATAATAATTTTTCATTCAAAAATGAGTTAAAGAAGTACATATTTTAAACACAAATTTATAAGAATTATTTAGTAGCTGTACAAATAAAAAGATAGTATTAGCCTAATTTTTGTAAAAAGAAAAAAAGAAAAGAAAAAGAAATCGAGTAACCCTCCTAAAGCTAGAAAGGAAATCAACTATTACAATTTATTATCTCCATTTATATTATAAATCCAGTTAGAATGATTCATGTGTAATAGGAACCAGCCAACATAGCATATAATTTACATTATTCAATAGGATGCAGAATGTAGGCACCAGTGATTTAATATCTTAGGCAGATTCTGTGAGATTATTACTAAATTATACTTTAGGACTTTTTATCACCACTTATTTTCACCATTTCATTCCATCACTGTAAAAACCTCACTCAACATTTTCTAATTATTTAATACTAACACTCTTTCCAGTTATAACTGGCCAAGAAGAAATATTAACAATTTCCTGTGTCATAAAACAGTATTCCATAAAGTGTTTCACTAAAATATGTTAGAATAGATATTATCAAATTGACAAAAGACAAGTGTCAGCAAGAACACTCAAAAATTAGAAACAGAACTGCCATAAATCCAGCAATCCCACTTCTATATAAGTATCTAAATAAAATGAAATCACCATCTCAAAGATCTATTTTCCCATATAAATTACAGCATTAGTCACTATAGGCAAAATATGGAAACAATCTACATGTCCATTGATGGATGAATAGGTAAAGAAGGGGTGGTATATATAAATATGTTGGAACATTTTTCAGCCATAAAAATTTTAGAAAAGGATATCTTGCCATTTGTGGCAACATAGATGAATGTGGAGTACATTATGCTTAAGTGACATAAGCCAGACACAGAAAAATAAATATTGCATGGTCTCACTTATATGTGGAATCTAAAAAAGTCAAACTAATACAAGTAGGGAGTAGAATGGTAGTTGCCAGGGGCCAGGAGTGTGGCTGAAATGGGGAAGGTTGATCAAACAGTACAAAGGTTCAGTTATCCAGGACAAATTAGTTCTGGAGACCTAATGTACAGCACGGTGACCTCAGTTAAAAATAATATTCCTAAAGTATATATTATATACTTTAAAATATTATATATAAAGTATATATTATATACTAAATATTTGCTAGGAGTTGGTCTTAAGTGTTCTTCCACAGCTCCACAAAACTATGTAAGGTGATAGATATGTTAATTAGCTTGGTTTTGCAATGTACATCAAAACACCACCTTGTACACCTTAAATACATGTAATTTTTATTTTTCAAGTATACCTCAATAAAGCTGGAAAAATATGCTCCAATAACAATAAAAATTTCCCAATTATAGTAAAGTAGAGGTCATATTCTGAGAGATCCAGAAAGATCTGAGTGGTCTGCTGTGAATTCAAAATTTCTTGGGAGTTATACCTCATATCCTAAATTTAAAAAGGATTTTGGATCAAATTCCATAATATAACCATGTTTTGCTTGCAATCCTTTGGTTACAAAGGACAGAAACTAACACCAAGCTAATCTGGGTGAAAAGGGAATCTTCATACAATTGCAGGAAGAACAAGAATGACTCAGGGGCCATTTCTACCAGGGACCTGAATAACATGGTCTGTACCTTCCCTTCCTGCTGTCCAGCCCCCAGCCCTCACCTCTGATCTCTGTGAGTCCACTGAGCTTCAGTCCCTTAAGCTTGCTTACTTATATCACTGCTAGCACCCATCTCTCACACCTTCTATCTTGGGCATGGAGGAGGTTGTCTTTCATGCTAGAGAATAGTTGAGAAATTACAGGAAAACACTCTGACAGCTGGCTTGGGTCAGATACACACTAGATCAACTGACTGGAGCTAAGGAGGCAGAAATATGGTGTGATATAGAAGCCTTCTCAGAACTATGTGGCTTCAGTAAAGGAATAAAAGCCTTTCCCACCGAAGGCAGAAATACCAGGGAAACCCAACAGCAACAGCAATTCTATGACACTGTTTATATTAATGTCAAGTGTGATCATTTCTTCATTATGGGTTAAAATGTGTGTCTCCTATGTACCACTCTCCATTAGTGTTTCTAATTTTGACATAGACACTTTAAGTGCAAACCCAGATTTCTAAAATAAGGACAAGTGCAGAGTCCTAAACTTTACAATTTCTGTTCTGGAGATGGCTTGACTGTGGCAGTCTTGGTGAGGTTCTAGGATCCCAGTATGTGGCTATAGAAGCTGTTGCCTACATGGGCCTTAACTTAGATACAATTGTTCCTGCAGGTTAGCACAAAAAATTATGGTGTAGCTCAGTGAAAACTGACAGAGATAGATGAGAGCCTGTTTTTATTGTTATTGTTATTGTTGTTAGTCCTCACCTGACGATATTTTTCCATTTATTTTTAGGGAGAGTGGAAGAGATAGGGAAAGACAGAGAAACATTGATGTGAGTTGGTTGCCTCCTATAAGAACCCTGACCAGGGCCTGGGCTGGGGAGGCATCTGAGACCTTGACTGGAATCAAACCCAATACCCTTTGGTGCAAAGACCGAACATTCTATCCAGTGAGCAAAACCAGCTAGGGCAGAGCTTGCCTTTTTGAGTGCACTATTAAGGGTAATGGCTTATAGGAAGCCAAGCACTAAAACACTCCTAAGTAACAGGGTGAAATGAATTAGAAATTTTAAAGCTAAGGAAGGTTATATTCATATCTGTCTTTCAGAAAACAACTCTGGCAGAAAAGCGAAAGGCCAATAAGAGGAGCAAGAAACCAGAGGCAAAAAAAAAATAAAAAAAATTAAGTTTATTATAACTATTCCAGACAAAAACACGTAATTACTTCTTGATTTGAGAGGCTTTGAAAAGGAGGCATCAATAAAATCTGGATAGTTCTCCTCCACTGACAACTCTGGCTTTTCAACATGGGGCTGGCCCCCACCAGGCCCTGGAACAAGCTTTACCTGGAGTCCCATGGGCTCTTTGATGCAGTGAAGCAACGACCTCATCTCTGGGCAACTCCCAGGCTGGGCCCTTCTTCCCAGATCATCTCCGAGACAGACAACTAAACATACTGGTCTCTTGGTTTTTCATTGTTAGTGTTTCTAATTTTGACATAGACACTTTAAGTGCAAACCTATATTTCTACAATAAGGACGGGTGCAGAGTCCTAAACTTGACAATTTCTCTACAAACAATCTATTTTTATGATTCATTGTACAACATTTGTTCAAACCACAAGTGGATCAGTACTGGTTAAGTGGCGTCTTTCCTCCTAAACCTTTGTTAATGGCACAGTAAAGTGGGTTATCTTGCTGCGCTTCTCTGTAGAGACTCTAGGACCGTGGTCGGCAAACTGCGGCTCGCAAGCCACATGTGGCTCTTTAGCCCCTTGAGTGTGGCTCTTCCACAAAATACCACGGCCAGGGCGAGTCTATTGTGAAGAAGTGGCGTTAGAAGAAGTTTAAGTTTAAAAAATTTGGCTCTCAAAAGAAATTTCAATCGTTGTACTGTTGATATTTGGCTCTGTTGACTAATGAGTATGCCGATCACTGCTCTAGGACATGCTGGGGAGATCCAGGGCCCAAGGTACATAAAGGATTGGGGATAATTCATCACTCTCCTTCCACTTCTCCCTCCCAGGTTTTACTCAAAAGATGCCTGGTTTTCTCTTTACAAACCAAATGGTAGATTTACTGAAAAAATTTGCAATCTCAATTTCATGATTACCATGCCCTTCCCTATTCATTTTTAGTTTTAAAGAAAAGAAAAATAAAATGCAAGAAAATGAATTCTCAAAAAAAAAATATCATTGAGCCTTTAAAGCTTATGCTTTTGCCTGTAATCGCTTTTTTTTTCTTCTTTACTCCCTTTGAACTGGCCTTTTTTCCCTCTAGAGAAGCTGAGGGATGCTTCCCTTCAATGGCGTTATTTTTCTCTCTCAATTTACCAAATTTTACTCTACAAAAGGAGTTTCATACTTAATGATAAGGATATTGATCACTAAATTTTCCAGCTCTGAGAACATAACCTATGTGTCAATATGTATGTTTTGCTTCAAAATACTAGCACAAAGGGAACACAAATAGATTATCTAAAAAAAAATCAAAAGCAATTCAACAAAACTGTTATTTACCAAACACACGACCACTGAACACATCAATAACATACCTGCTACCTGTAGGCATCACTTGTACCTGGGTACGACTCATGAGAGCATCATCTTTCAAAAGACGCTTATAATTGTCACGCATGAAAACTTTCTTACATTCAACAAATGTCTGCCAATAACCAACCACAGACAAAACACTGTGCTAGGTGCAAGGCATACAACGATGGAAATGCACAGTTTTTCTCTACAAGGAGCTTCTAATAAAGAAGAGACTAATTATGTACTTACCCTATATTCATGGTGGAGGTGAACAAGTTGCTTTCTGGAGCCAAAATGCTCCCGTTGAACTCGTGACTATGCTGCTCCCCAACCCTCTAAGCCTCAGTTTCCTCAGTGGAGGGAGGAGGATTAAGAAGCGTTCCCCCCCCCCCCCATGTGTTTCTTATTAAGGGTAAATGAGACAAGGTGCACGTGTGCTCAGTGCCGTAACGGTCTCACAGTAATTAAGAAATGTGATTATTGTGAGCAGCTACGACCTCATGATACTAAAACACTTGCATATGCACTCACTCATAAAAGTTTCAAAGACGTGGAACATTCACCTAAAATGGTTCAGTGGAAGGAAGGATGCTCAGGAAGACTTGATGGCGTTTATGACAGACTGGAAAGGGAGAATACGATAATTTGTTGAGATGGGGCAGAAAGCAGGAAAGAGCGTATTCAAGTTGAATGTAGATGATTCTTTTAAAATTAGGAAAATGGAAGAAGTGTCAACTTCCAGGACTGTAAAAGTTAACCCTGCACAAATATGTAATGAGATCTTCTTTAATCAATAGTATTATCAATAATATTCATTTTCCCCCAAATTTTAAAGTTGGGTCCTTGTATCTTGCAGTAAAAATGGGCTTTTGGATTCTAGCAAGTCCTGTCTAAATTAAGAACAACTGCTGTTTCTCCTATTACCACTGCTCAGTGCTCATTTAATTACTACTCAGGTGGGACTCTTTGGGATCTGCACGGAATGCCACAGATAGTCAATGAGGACTCTCATCTGTGTCCATCCAGAACTCAAACTGCTCCAAATTCTTTGTGATTCTGGAAACTGTTAAAGCTTCCTAGTTGTGTTTTTTCCTAGCCTGTGAAATACCAAGCTGTGTGTACGTGGTTTATCATTAAGGAAGAGACTGAAGACCATGTATATATAGATTCCTGGAACTTTTTCTCAGTGTTGTCGCTCCTTTGTGATGCAAATTACAAATACCTCAGCTTCCCAACATATGATTCCTATCTACTCAACTTTTTAAGATCTGAAGACCCCATGCTCCGCTAGAGTTCCTCATTTCTGCACCATGATCTGTAAAATTCCTCTAAGCATAAATTCTGGGTGATCATTAAACACATCTCCCTTGTTTTCCTTCTTTAAGGGAATACATACAGTCTTTCTCTGACTGCTGTCTCGTTTGTAAAAAACAGTTGTTTTCTGTACTTGTCCAGTTATTCAGTTGATTATGTGAAAGAATAAATGTGGTTCTTGCTTATTATTATTACTGAAGCAAATGTTGCTCAAATGGGCATCCTCTGGGTTAAAAAGCATCTCGGGTGATTCTAATAGAAAGCCACGTTTGCAAACAATTGCATTGAGAATAGTCCTCACCTCCTTCCCTACATGGAGGGAAGCTTATTCATGGGAGTGGCAAGGTGGTTTTGCCAGACAACATCCTTTCAGCCTCTTTTTGTAACTATTCCTTATGTTCCTCTGGGGGACCATGCTTACTCCACATTGAACCTTGAGAGTAGCATTTCTCTGGCCACAGTGACTTAATTATGTACAATTATAAGACAAATAAATTCACTATAGTTACCAATATTATATTATATACTTGAAAGTTGCTAAGAGAGTAGATCTTAACAATCTCATTGCACACACACACACACACACACACACACACGTACACACAAAAGGTAACTATGTGAGGTGATGGGTGAGTTGCCCAACCTTACTGTGGTAACCATTTCACAATAACCTTACTGTGGTAACCATTTCACATGTAAGAAATCATCATGTTGTACACCTTAATCTTACACAATGTTATATGTCTATTATATCTAAAAATTTGGAAAATTATTTTAAATGACAATAGAGTATGCACTTCATGTGTTAAGTAGCTCAAGTAGCTTGTAATGGAAGCCACCATTGTTTCTTTTCTTCTTAATTTTTTTATTGCTAATAGCCTGCTTTTCAAAGGCAGCTACTTAATTAATTCTCAATGGCTATAAATTGGTCTCCAACATGGCCAAGTCACATATCTGCAGCACCACGTGTATGGCATTCACACATAACACACACTGCTCTGGAGGTGTGTATTAGTAATTCTATAAATGATGGGGGGCAAGGCCTAAAGATTTGTGGGACCTAAACTGCACTAAAGTAAAAAACTCAGAACACACAATACTAGTAATTGCACCTGGGATAATAGAAATAATCAATAAGCGAAGTTGTTACCTCTGTCTTCTCACAGTGGAAGGTGTCCCCACAAAGAACACTAGAATAACCATGTGTGGTTTTATCACCCAGAATTCTTTCAGGCACCTTATCCTTCAGGTATACCTTATCCATTTACAAATGAACTAACAGCCAATATCTGTATCATGAGTTTAACTATTTCAGACTATCAATAGGCAACAGAACAAAACAAACTTATCTGACTGATGTGTGCACTGAACATTTTTTAACCATTTTTAAAAGGTATAAAGAGCCTTATAATTTTCTTTATTTTTAATTTGTATGTATTGTCAATTCAGCTCACTCTCTATATACCTGAGGCAACATGCAAAATAAAAGACACCTGATAAAACTCAAACCATTATCCAGACACTATTTTTTACCAACATGGAAATATTCTTTAAAATAAGTAGAGTTGGCCGAAACCGGTTTGGCTCAGTGGATAGACCGTCAGCCTGCGGACTGAGGGGTCCCAGGTTCGATTCCAGTCAAGGGCATGTACCTTGGTTGCGGGCACATCCCCAGTAGGGGTGTGCAGGAGGCAGCTGGTCGATGTTTCTCTCTCATCGATGTTTCTAACTCTCTATCTCTCTCCCTTCCTCTCTGTAAAAAATCAATAAAATATATATTAAAAAAAAATAAGTAGAGTTGGTGAGAGAAGTTAAGGGGCAATTATTTTTGTAGATAAGATTCGATTTTACTGTATTTTAAATATAGTTGTCCAGAAGCCAAAATGAGCCTTTCAGAATTTATGACTTCACAGAAGCAAAACCAGAAGAAAATATATTTAATAATAACCAGTCAATAAGAGTTTGTAGTCTAATCCATTTATTCTATAAAAATGTATTATTCACTAATTTATTCATTAAAATGTTTATCAAGTGCTTATTATGTATCTAGGCATTATTCAAGGTTCTGGTGATTTTCAGCAAATAAAATGGACAAAACCCCCTGTCTTTATGGAGCTTATAAATTACAGATAAGAGGCAAATAAATAAATACATAGCATACATAGTCAAGGACATAAACTACATACACAATGGGAGTCAGAATTGAAAAATGAAATGGTAGCTGGAAGGGAGACACTAGACTTGATGCAGAGTGCAAGGGAGAGTCACGGAAGGGTTTTACACAGGAGTCACAGATCCTAACTGTGCTGCTGTGGGGGAATGATTGCCATGTGGATACTGTCAACACGTACCTAGGCACTGGGTGATGATGGACTAAGCCTACATAGTGGCATTAGGGTGGAAAGAGGGAGATCAGCTTAAAATTTGGTGACAGTCCTGCACTGGTGACAGTCCTTCCCCAGAATACAGCAAGAATACGTAGTTTAGCCCTGACCAGTTTGGCTCAGTGGATAGAGCATGGACCTGTGGACTGAAGGGTCCCAGGTTCGATTCCAGTCAAGGGAATGTTCTTTGGTTGTGGGCACATCCCCAATAGGGGGTATGCAGGAGGCAGCTGATCGATGTTTCTCTCTCATCGATGTTTCTAACTCTCTATCCCTCTCCCTTCCTCTCTGTAAAAAATCAATAAAATATATTTTAAAAAAAGAATGCATAGTTTAAAAGAAACAAAGAATCCTTTAATGCCTTCCAGTGGTCGAGCATGTTATTTGCAAAGTTAAGATTCACTCCTAGGAAAATTCTACAGCTGAACCTTTCTATCTGTTCTCATTATGGCACCCACAAATCTGCCTCGTTCCTGAGGTTATCACTGTTCATATGTGGGCTTCAAGTCTAAACAGCAGAACTGGGGAGTGGCCCTGGTTCTGTGTAGCGACCACTTGGAGCGCCAGAGTGTGGAAGCCACTTGTAGGAGCCAGCTAAGATATCAGGTGCCAGTGCAAGGAGGGAATCGTCTGGAAGAGCAGAAGGCATCTTTATGTTTCTGTCTTCTTAGCACATCTCTAAATCCCTGATCCTTTCTTTCTCTTGGCTTTACCCAAGAGCATTCTGGTTTTCCTTAAGACTAAAGTAAACAGAGATTGTTGTAGTCAGTTCAATCTATAATGCTATTTATTTCAGCCACTTTCACCACCCTTTTTTCTTTCTTTTCTTCCTGTCTTGCTCATACATCTCACACACAAGGCAATGCATGAACTCACACATAAGCACATGCATACACACACACACACACACACACACACACACACACAAACACTTTATGCTGAAAGCTCCACATGATACCTGCGAGCTGTCCTTCCTGCTTTTGCATCTCCATGATGAGATACAGGAACTACTCTCAAAAAATGGTGAAATGAATGTATCTATGTTAGACAGGAAACAAACAATGGTGTTTCATAGCTACAGGAACACACACTGAAATACCAGGAGTTGGAAAAAACACACGGAATCACAAACTGTACCAGTATTGTATATATGCCTTAGTTTGCTCGGGAAGCCATAGGAAAAATGCCATTGATTGGTAGACTTAAACAACAGAAATATACTTCCTCCCAGTTCTGGAGGCCGGGGAGTTTAGGAACAAGGTGCAGGACAATTCAGTTTTTGGTGAGAGCTGTCCCCCTGTCTTGTGGTGTGCTGCCTTCCTACTGTGCTCCCATATGGTAGAGAGAGAGAACTCTGGTGTCTCTTCCTTTTTGTAAAAAAATAAATCATGGAGCATAAAGTCATAAATGTCGAGGTAATGGGGTATAGGGCCAGGTGGGTGCTTGGGATAGCAGGAGTCCACTTTGTAGCATGCATGGTTACCCAGCCCCTGTGCTGTACATCTGAAACTGGCCGGAATGATAATAAATGTAAACTGTGGTTGGGAAAAAAAAGAAAACATACCTTTAATGGAAAATAATATCTCGTATATTTCTGCAAACCTAGGACCTAGCACAGTATGTTGTATATATTTAGTACTTACAGAATGTCTTTTTATTACTTGAATAAAAATATTCCTTTTAACAAGTTAATTTTGGAATTACCATTTGGCTGGGATGGGGGAAGGAAATCACAAAATGTAAACCACTTAAGCAGTTAGTTCTCTTCCTCTTTTAATGGCACTGGCCCTATCAGATTAGGGCTGGTATTATGGTGGAGTGTGTGCCACTCTGACCTCATTTAACCTTTCTCAACTCCTCACAGGCCCTATATATAAATATAGTCACACCGGAGGCTGGGGCTTCAACATATGAATTTGAGGGGGACACAACTCAGTCCATAGCAATATCCATATTTACTGAATCTCTGACATTATTCACACACCCGGTGCTTTCATGCTCCAGTGTTTCCCAGCGTTTCCATATCCATTACCACCTTTTAAAATGCCAGGTGTTAGAAATGGGAGCCGTGCTCTAGAGACTCATGGCTCGCTGCACTGAGAGGGTCTGCAACAATGACCTAGAAAGAGGCTAACCATTAAAGCCAAATGACCTACATTTGAACTGTAGCTCTGACTTCCCACTTTTGGGCAAGTTATTTACATTCTCTGAGATTCAGTGTGCTCTTCTATAGAATGGGGATGACACACCCAGCCCTGCTGTTGAGAAGTGTAAATGGGTGAACACCAGGGAAAGTATTTGATCCCTGCAGGTGTGCAACCAGCGTACGGCCTTTGGACTTCATTCGGTCTAGTCACTTGTTTCAGCAACAGCCATCAAGATTTCACATGTTATTGCCAGGATTCCTGATCATTGGCATTTGCTCCATGCCAGACATTGTTATCAGTGACTTTACATACTAAATTAATACTCACAAAAGTTCCCATGAAATAGTTATTTTCATGACTTCCAGGAAACAAAGATAGCTTCTACTGACATGTACATAAAAGGAACCTCATGGCTATTCATTCAGCCTACTCAGAGGCAGAAAAGAGCTAGAAAATGTGAGGCAAGCGGTCCCTCAACTTTGGGAAGCTGCTTTTTATTTCCCTGAGATCTTAAGATTATGGGTGGTGGTAGCAGTAACCTCCTTTAGCAACTGCCTCTGCTTCTGGAAAGGATGGTGTATTAGTTTCCTCTGGCTGCAGTAACAAATTATCACACATGTAGTGGCTTAAACCCATGCACATTTATTCTCTGACAGTTCTGGATATCAAAGTCTACAATGGGTCTCAGAGCTGCATCCCGTCTGAAGGCTCTGAGGGAGAATCTGGTTCCTTGGCCTTTCCTGCTCCAAGAGGCTGCCTGCATTCCTTGGCTCGCGGCCACCCATCCCTCCACACTCTGCTCCCATCATCACTCTCCTTCCCTGTCTCTGACTCTCTTGCATCCCGCCTGGCTTTATAAGCACTCTTGTGATCACACTGATCCAACCTGGATCCAGGGTAATCTTTGTATTTCAAGATCCTTATTTTAATGAAATCTGAGCAGTGCCTTTTGCTCTATAAGATGACATATTCAGAAATTCTGGGGATCAGGATTCTCTGGAGGACTCTGCTACCACGGATGACTACAAGCAGCATCACCTCCATTCCACAGCAGCTTCTGGACCAGAAGTCTAAGACGGGCCAATCAGCTTTGCCTTCCAAACGTTTGGTTTTGGTTATGAAGGCAGCACTGGTGTTAGCTGTGTGATAAGTTGAAAGTTCTTGTCAAAGCAGGGCCATACTCACCACTGTAAACCAAAATCAGGTACAACCTGAAACTGGAGAGAGGGTGGGGGCAGAGACTGCGAGAAAACAGAAAACCCCAGTCTGCAGGGAGGAGAATGAAGCAAACTTGCGAGGGAAGCAGACTGTTAGGATGTCCTTCATTAACATTTTTATTCCTTATGAAAACTAGCTTTCAAATTCCTGCTCCTGGAAACCAGAAGATTTAGATAGTGCCACCCCTGAGCAGGGAGGAGGGTGCACCTGAAGGGTCCTTCGCCAATGCTGAAACCCCATCCAACTGTGGGGAGTGGTTGTTGGGGACCTCACAGAGTGAGCGGCTGGGAGGGCTCCTGGGAACACTGGAGAGATAAAGCACCAAACCCGGGACTGCCAGGTTTGTATGCTGTTCAAACATCTACTGAGCTTTCACTACTCACTAATTCCTTCTCACTTCCCCTCCCAATCCCAGCACTGCACTGTGACCAAAGAAATGGACCTCTGCATCCTGTGGAGCCCTCCTGGCTGAAATGCCATCAGAACAGCAACCACTGTCTCTGCAGCAGCTGCAGCTGCTCGCCCTGACATCGCCATGCAGTATCTCCCCAAGTCCATGTAAGAACCTGCTAAGTAGGAAGCATCGTTATCTTCATTTCAAACATTTCAACACTGGGGTAATCGTAACCTACATGTTGAAAATGTCTGTGTTAAAAACATAGTAATCCTTGAACAGTGAATTCATAATCAAACCCATAACTTTATGTATAAAAAAGACAAACTCCAGGGAAGGAGAAGATAAAGGAAGGAGAGAAAGGAGCTCTAATAGTACACAGTGATGATAAGGTTTGGCCTGTCTTCAGTTCATTGTCTTTCTGCATGATTTCCAAAAACAATATTTATCCCTGAAGCTCTTCCTTCCACCTTCGTTCTTCTTTCCTCCCTCTCCCTCTCTCTCTCTCTCTCTCTCTCTCTCTCTCTCTCTCTCTCTCTCTCTCTCTCTCTCTCTGTCTTTCACAGAATTCCCCTGCTTTGTCATCTTCTACACATACATTTTAAGGAAGGGAACACTGGTTGAAATGTTGCCTTTTGCCTGAGGCCTATGGCATCGCTCCAGCGTTCATGGATGGGAGTCACAGGGATGGGTGCCCATCTCCTGGAGTCCAGCTTATGTAACTACAAACTTGCTGAAACCATTCTTCCTGATTGTAACTCTGAGACCTAGCCCCTACGTGCTTGGCTGTTTTAAAATTGTGTAGTCTTAAGGCTCCAATTCAGCAGAGGCAGTTTCTCCTCCAAAATATGTTCTTTGATTGTAATTTTTAAAAATATGTTTTTATTGATTTCAGAGTGGAAGGGAGAGGGAGAGAGGAGCAGAAACATCAATGATGAGAGAGAATCACTGTTTGGCTGCCTCCTGAATGCCTCCCAATGGGGACCAAGCCAGCAACCCAGGCACGTGCCCTGCCTGGGAATCAAACCATGACCTCCTGGTTCATAGGTCGACACTAAACCATTGAGTCACACTGGTTGGGCTGGGTATAGTTTTAAAGACAGCTTAACTATTTCAAGTGTCCTTTTTTATATATAAAAATGAGATGCTACTGGAGCTTATAAGTGAATTAGAAGTAGAAAACAACAATTAAGCATCTAATCATACCCTGCCTAAGTCTCTGCTTCACTTTCCTCACATTCTTCACCTTCAGTTCCTAAGAAACCTGGCAGATAACTCTCCATAAAGTGCATTTATAGCTGCCATTTTCTCTCTCGTACGTGGGACTTGATACTGTGAGGCAGAGAACTTAACTCTAGGGGAGTGAAAAATTGGAAAGTGAGATATAACAGGAGGAAAAAAATCAAAGAAAAAATTCTTTATTGAGGCTTAAAGGGCTAAAACATCTTTCTAGGTTATACACAGAAACTATGAGACCCTAAGACAAGCTACTCATCTGCCACCAGGCAAAGAGAAATGCATTGCCAAGAGAGGGGCTGTCACAAAGGCGACGGATCATCATCTATTTGAACTTTTGATGAGTATTCTCTACAGAGAAACCACGAACTCTGAGTCCCAATCCATAAATGCTGTACAAGTGCTCCAACACAGAACTATAATCAGAATGTTTCTGCTTTACTATGTGTATAGTTAATGAGGAAATATTTTTCATTAATTTACTTAGCTTAGTATGTATACTAGTATGTTAAGAACCTATGTGTACTGTGCCTGGTATGTCTTATTTTGGTTAGCCATGGGCAATTTCCTAATCTTTTAGGGGTACAAATTATTCTCTTAAAGTCAGAAAACCTTAACTTCCCTATCCACCTACTTGTTCAATGGCTAAAATATGGACCAAGTATTAGAAGTGGCTGGTTACTGCAAGCTCTATTAATAAAATAACATATTTTATTAACATTGTATTATTTTATTAGTTCCCTTATACCAAGCTAAGGGAAATTATATCCAAATTGAAGAAATCTATACCACTCTAAAAAGTTGAGATCTCTCCACTTAAAATAAAAGACAATAAGAAATCAAGCTGAACACACTAAGTAAGGGCTTACCAAGGCTGGCCTTTTACATGGTTACGGAACAAGGAAAGAAAGGCACATACCCTGTTCCTGTTAAGCTATCCCGAAGGCTGCTTGCTCGGTAGAGAGTTTGGCGTAGAGGGTAACAGCTGCTTGGTGTGAGCTGTGACATTTCTAAAGTGAGAACCCACTCTGATGTATAAGCCTTCATTCCCACATTCATTGTAAATGCAATAAGAGAAATGTTCCTTTTTGGAAATGGAGAAGTAAACTATGAAATCAACACATAATGGGTCAGAAAAGCTCTATGTGAAATTTCTTGCTTTCAGTTTACAAAATGTCACTGACTCATGAGGCTTTACGCTTGCTGTCCCTTCTTCCTCCCAAACCTCTCTCTCTTTCTTTCTCTGACACACACACACACACACACACACACAC